>NC_142743.1:3245000-3472500 GCF_051943395.1 Hippocampus bargibanti | reverse complement strand
GGAGTTCCCAAACGCGGCGAGAGAGGTTCTCGGCGTGCAGGTACAGTTCCTCGGAGCGAGCCATCTGCAGGGATGAGAATGAGAAATGAGGAAAAAAGTCTGGGGAAAAAAGGAACACGCATATCTACTATATATATATATATATATATATATATATATATATATATATATATATATATATATATATATATATATATATATATATATATATATATATATATATACGGCACCTAAATCAAGATCATCCAATCTAAATGGCGCTTTCCGCCAGCTGCCGTCAGTATCATCCAATCAAAATTGCCATTTCCGCCAACGCAAGCCGAAACAGGATATGAACAGCGAAAAAAAGAGAGAATACAGTACAAGTCGGAAATCCGTCGCTCGGCAGAAAATTATCCCTGCATCTACGCCAACGGTGCTATGAAAAGGTGTAGAGGGGACGCCCATCCGCCCCCACCGCAGCGGCGGCGACCCACCTCCGCCGCGTCCCGGCTGGGCGCCTTGAAGCAGGCCAGCATCTCCAGCAGGTCGAAGAGCGTGGTGAGGTGAGGCTCCTGCAGCAGCAGCAGCATGGGGATGCGCTCCTTCTGCGGGGGGGGCAGGCACGAGGCCGGCAGCTGCACGCCTTCGCCTTTGCGCTCGCGTCGGGGCGCTCCCAAGG
Organism: Hippocampus bargibanti; assembly: GCF_051943395.1. Classification (NCBI taxonomy): domain Eukaryota; kingdom Metazoa; phylum Chordata; class Actinopteri; order Syngnathiformes; family Syngnathidae; genus Hippocampus; species Hippocampus bargibanti. The sequence continues at coordinate 3,471,839 of NC_142743.1, read as the reverse complement.
ACACGAACACCATCTGGCGTTTTGGCCACCGATACGGTTGGCGTGGCTCCATTTTGCAAACAAACCACCACCCGGGAGACTGTTTGACCTTTGCCGCCCAAGCGGTTACCTGCATGTCCTTGAAGCCAAGCTCGTGAAGAGTCTTCTCGTCATAGTCGGTGGTCAGTTCGTGGCCAGACGAGATCATCCGGACGGGTCCCATCAGAGCCCCTGTGAAAACCACATTGGCGCAACAACATACAGTGATACCTTGGCTTCCGAACTTAATTGGTTCCCAGACAGAGAGTGTAAGGCGAAAAGTGTGTATCCCAAAAATTAATTTCCCATAGGAAACCATTAAAATGAGAATTATCTCTGCCATTTTCTTGTTTGGAGAACGGGCTCGTTCGCGAATTGTGGCACTCCGTGTGTATGCCAAGGATACATTTTCATAAATTTAACGTTCGTAAACCGAAACGTTCGTAAACCAAGGTATCACTGTATGCAATTGAGTGGTCGGGGTCGGACGCCGCCACCCACCCGAAAAGTCGCCCGGCTGTCGGCCACTCTGGCCAAATTCCTGCAGCTGCGCCTGCTGGTTCATCTGCTCCTTCTGGAGGTTTTCGTACCAGTGGGTCACCTCGGCGCGGAGGTCCGCCACCTGGTCGCTGGGGTACATTTCGATGGTCATCTGCACGGAAAAAACAAAAGGTGGCGTCCCCCAAAATAGAAAACCAGAACAAAACGTTGAGGGAAGGGGGACGGGGAGGACCTTGTCGGGCAGTCCGGCAGGCTGACAGACGATCCTGAGCGGCAACGACTGCTTATCGCTGAGGGCCTTCAGGTGGCTGCTGATGCCCGTGCCCTCGATCTGCCACTGGCGCAGGTGGTAGGCGAACCTGCGACACCACAGCGCACGTAAGGAGGACCGCGCCGGCGCCGGGGCGGTGGTGCGGCGCAAATGACCTGCGCCTGAAGGCCTCCAGGTGCGTCTTGAGCATGAGCAGGCCCCTCTCGATGCTGGTCAGGCTTGACTGGGCGTCCTTCTCCAGGTTGCCCGACGCCTTCAACAGACTCTCCATGCACTTGCGGATGAACTCCTGCTCCTTTTCCAGGCCCGTCTTACCGGCTGCAACACACGGCAGTCTTGAGTTGGTAGACCTCCCCCCCCCATTTTTTTAAATTCATTTTGAACAATTATTTCTGCTTAGATTTTGTTTAGTAAAGTCTCTGCCATGTTATTTTCCTTTTTTGCCGCTCTCCTCCAACAATCGGTGAGCCAGATGTGATATCTGACCGAGATTCCGGTCAACAAATGGAACATCGGTAATGTGCTTTCGTCCATTTCTTAAATGTGGTTCACTTTTATTCGTGTCTGATTTTGGTCAAGTGCAGGATTAAAAATAACCAAACAAAAAAAAATAAGGTACTTGGTGGGGCCCCGCCCCAACGTGGCACGCGGGCGCCAAGCTCTACTGACCGTTGATGTAGTAGGAGTTTATGTACTGGATGGCGGCGCGGCTGATGTTAGTCGATTGAGCCCGCAGGGCGATGCCCCACAGCTGGTCCATCCCACAAAGCTGAAGGCACGTGCAGAAATAGAAAGCCGGCGGTGAGACGGACGGCTGCGTAAGAGGCCGGGAAGGGCCGGGAGGAACCGAGCCGAGATGGACCTCGCAGTTAGCGGGGTTGTCCAGCGCGCTGGTGGCCAGCCGGGCCAGGTTGCAAAGGTGCTGGAACAGGTTCAGGCCCGTCATGCTGATGGTCTCCGGCTTCAGCTGAGGCATCTGGACACCCCAAAATTCACAAGTCACGTTGATTCGGTTTCTTGCGCCAGATGAAATAAGCCTATTGAGTGCATTGGGTGACGTCGGGTCAGGCCTACCTTCTCCAGGAACAGGTGCTTGTACGTTTCCATGCCCATGGCGTGTTGGTCCTTGCTGCGCACCTGGTTTAGGAACCAGTGCAGGGCGTCGTCGTAGCACTCGGGATCCTCCACCAGGCAGTGCCACAGGATGTCCACCTGCTCCAGGCTCAGCCCTGAACGCCGCCAACGCACACCAGCAATCTTTGCGCAGTGCCGTGGACAACCGAGATCTGGGGGGGGGGGGGGGGTGATTGCGGGCGGTCTTACTGAAATGGTCCGGGGATCCCAGCGTCGAGAAGACACACATGAGGAACTGGAGGCGCACCTGAACCTCGGCACTGTGACTGTACCTGAAGCAGAGTATCCGACAACAAAAACTCATAGAAGAAGTGAACCTTCTGGGGACGTTTTGTTTGGTGGTGCGGCAAGACTCACAGGGCAAACTTGTGGCAGTGCTGTCGGACCTCCTGGATGTAATGCTGGAGGTTGTCGAAGAAGAGTTTCATCATGTGCAGCTCCTTCTCGGCCCACCTGAGCCCCGCCCACAAATAACAACCATAATTCAGCAAGAAGACAAAACGACACGTATGAAATGGAAACGCAAGGCAGCGGTACGGAAACGCTTTCCAGGGGAGCGCCACAGCGACCAAGAATTCACTGCCAGACGATGTGCGAAAATGTGACTACTCAACCAGGAAGTAACTCAAATAGCTAGAAAGGTAGATAGCTAGGTAGCATAGGAGCAAAATTGATAACGGCAGTTGAAGGCAATAAACACTACAAATGAAATAGTGATACATTGGATTATGAACTTAATTGGTTCCCAGAAAGTGTGTGTAAGGCGAAAAGTGTGTCTTCCAAACATTAAATTTCCCATAAGAAACCATTCAAATGAGAATAATCCGTCCCGAGGTCCCCATGAAACATAATTTTATACTAATTAAGCCTTAAAACTACACAAATTATACCTTATTTTATGTATAATAAATGTGCTGTGGTATTGTAATAAAAGAAAAAACTGTACGGTATAATCAAGTCGTTTTATTGACCTTTGTGATGGTCGATGGCTTGATGGAATAGATAGCTTTTTTCATAGTGTCTCAAGGACCTCTGGGTTGTACACAACATCCAAGATCGTTGTGATATTGCAACAGCAACAGATGCAGGCAGACACACTAGAAACTTCATTAATAGCCATTAACTCACTGTTCAGTAACCCAAACTGATGTGTCTCGTGAATCTTTTCTTTCATCATTCCGAAGTGATATGGGTCTGGAGTTATCTGAGCTTGAAATGGGGGCGGCTCCGCAAAAGGCAAATGGTGCCCCCTCATGGACGGGAAAAACATTACCAGAGGTCTGACCAGAAAATCTATTTCATGATTAGCAGTATCTTTTCTGCCCTGGTGTCCGCCAACTTTTTGTCATGAGTTTCAGACACTGTGAATAGCATAAAATGCTAATTTTATATGGGAAAAATGAGGGTGCGGTGAGGGGAGGGCATCAAAGTCTGCAAACTTACATGGTGATCCAGTGCGTGTCGTAGCTGGAGCCAAACTGCTGGAAGGTGCCGAAGAGCTTGGGGAGGAGCCTCAGCGACACCACCACGGACCTGAAGGAACACTGGCGCTGAGTGGCGCTTGAGCAGGGAGTTGGGGGGAGGGGTCGATGGGTGTGGGGGTTTACCGGTGGTGCGCCAGGTTGTCCAGGCAGCCCTCGATGAAGCGCATGCGGATCTGCCGGTCGGTGAACCAGCACACCAGCGAGCACAGCAGCTTCTCTGCCTCGTTGATCAAACCTTCCGACAGGTGGCTCTGAAAAGCAACGGCCACATTAGCGCCTTAGCGTCGCGCTACAGTCCAGGAGCCAAAATCCCACGACTCCATATTTGGAGGCCATTTTGTTTTTTTGCCCTTTCACAGACTTTATTAAAGCCATTTAACTAGTGGTGGACCGCAAAGTCTTGTCTGCCGGCCTCAAAATATCGCAATCATGTTTTGTCCATCGATTCTTATGAAATACAGTGATACCTTGGCTTATGAACTAATTTCCCATAGAAAGCCATTAAAATGAGAATAAGCCATTCCCAGGTCACCATAATTTTGTACTTTCGAAATTTTCTAAGCCTAAAAACTACACAAAATACAGTGATACCTCAGTTCTCGACCATAATCCGTTCCAGAACCTTGTTCGAAAAGCGATTTGTTCCAACACCGAAACCATTTTTCCCATTAAAAATAATGCAAATCGTTTTAATCCGTTCCAACACCCTGAATGTTTACCTTTTTAATACAGTATTTTATACGTTATTTTATGCATGAAATTGCACATTAAAATGATGACTAACATAGAAAAAGCAATGTCTATCTCAGAAAATGTTAAGCAAAATGGCAAAGACACAAATAACAAACATAAATGTAACCCCGGTTAATTGTACGTTCGTAAAGAAAAGAATTATGAATAGGATTTATTACCTTTGTGGTGTTCAGCAGAAGGCACAGGTGGACAGACGAAGGAAATGTATTGTTTGGAAGCAGAGTCCCCTTTCATAAAAACTTCGGGGAGCTCTTCTGTCTGAGGGGTGCTCACACGTTCAAATCTCTTTGCTACGGATGACTCGGCTACAGGATGTTTTTTTCTCTTAAAATATCTATCCAATGACACTTGCTCTCACTCCCATAGCCACATCACTAGATTTCACAGCCTCCTTATTTTTTAATATCGTACTGATCGTAGATTTCGCCATGCTCTATTCCCTACCAGGAATTTGATTCCTGGTAGGGAATCAATTCCTACCATTATTTGATTGATACAGCGGAGAACCAATCAAATGACATCTCATTGAGAGACTCACTGCGAGTCAACAACACCCCTTCGTTGCAAAGTGAACAAGGATGTCGTTAGTTACATCCTAATTTTTCGCTCGGTTTTTCCCCTTAAACGTAAGATAGAGTATAAAAAGTGGAAGAGTTGGACCAAGTAAGAAGAAAAAACGTATCACTTTCATACGGAATGAGAGGATGACTTTTTTTCACGATGACATTTTCAAGTGCGGTTGTCTCGTCTGCCAGTTATCAGAGTGAACTCAGGTAATGGCAAACAATTGACATAATTATGTTGTGTTGTGCAACATATGCGGATATACATCAACATAAATTGCAATAATCTTCACTATATTTCTCAATAAATATAATGAGTAGATCATTTTGACTTGGTCATTTCAAAAGTAACTCCCTTGCTGAAAAAAGTGTGAGCACCCCTGCCCTAGCCAGATCAGACACTCGCACACCATCTTCATATTTTGCTATTATTTCTTTCTTAAATGCAATAGTTGTACGCACTACTTTTCTTTTTTCACTTGTAGCAGCACTTACTTTCTTTGGAGGTATGATTCGCGGCTAAAACTCTTATACCTATATTATACTCGTATACCTATATTAAACGTGAGAGCAAAACGCAGCACGTCCGCAAGCAACAACAGTTGGTCACGAAGTGAGCGATACACCCGTACGCCGCTCAGCATCCCACCCTCGCGTACGCACTCACGCGTCGTACCGGCGTTCGAAATCCGATTGTTGTTCGAACTACGAAGCAAGAATTTCTCGAATATTCTGTTCGGACTCCGATTTGTGAGTCGTTCCAAAACCGAGGTTCCACTGTATACCATGTTTTATGTATAATAAATGTGCTCTGGTGTTGTAATTAAAGAAATAAACCGTACTGCATAATAAAGTCATTTTATTTACCTTGGATGGAATTGGATCACTTGTAAGCTTTGGCAGCTTTGTCGTCAGAACTGCTCACCATGACGAATGACACTATGAATCCCTGTACGACGCTTAAAGTTCTCGAACCAGTCGTGGCTCGCCTTGAAATCATCAATAGATGACGAACTTTCAGGTTGCCTCTTGACGATATCCTAGTGAAGTTGCCGTGCTTTCTCGGCGATAATTTTACAAGTTCCTCACCAATTGTGTTCTGCTTAGCTGGGTTGATAGCTTTTTGCATTAATTGTACAGATGGCTTGTGGGGGTTATTTGTGGAGCCTGATTGATGGGATATTTTAACCTTGCAGTCTACACTCTGCCTTTGAACTATCAATAAAGTTGAAACAAGTCCAAATATCACTGTGTTTCCTATCCATTTTCTCACTTTCTCTCTGATGTCTGCCTATCTATTTTTATTTGCAGCTCTGTGTTTCTGTAACTCCCCCCCTTACTGCTGCGGTCTTGACCAATCACGTGCGGCTTTAACGAAGACTGGGAGTGGAGAATAGAGGACACAAAATAGTCTGCTCCCATTTCCTTGTTAGGAGAACATGCTCGTTTTCTAACAACACATCACTCATTGTGGCACTCCGTGTGTATCCCGCAAAAATAGTTAATATGTAAATTCTCGGGAATTTAACGTTCGTAAGCCGAAAAGTTCGTTAGCCAAGGCGCTCGTAAACTGAGGTATCACTGTAATTCCAAATTGTCTTTTGGCTTCCTTTTCCATCGCTTCCAGACATGCGTTGTCGTATTGAAGCATTGAACCAATCACATTTCAGCCATTATTTGTGACCAGGGTCAGAAATCCACCAGGAGGCCTGCGCCATCAAATCTGCAGGCCCTGGAGCATTAAATAAGTGTCGATCAAACTGTTGCTTGAACCAATCAGAGTTTGAAATGGAGATGCAAAGGCCTTCCGCCAGAACTGATCAACGTCATCGTTTTCGCAAACTATGATTGGATGGTCACTAGCCAATCATAGTATCAATACTAGGTGGTAAGAGCATACTGGCCAAAGCTAGCGCACAGTATCGGTAGCGAGCTGCATAAGCAAATACGGGTAACATCCGAGTTACGACCGGGTTCCGTTCCGACAAAACGGTCGCAAGGGGCGTACATGTTGCCGAGATGGTATCTGCACTGTATAACTACTGCATTGAGTGTAGTCATGCAGTAGATTGCTGTGCGAAACTGTAACTGCTAACGCGTTGCGCTGCCAGGCGTAGAACAAAAAAAAAAATTAAAAAAGAAAGGAAAAAAGGGGGGTCTGGTGGTCGTGGTTGTAAGTACGGGTGGTTGTAAATCGCGCTGGTCGTAACTCGGATGTTACCTGTATATTGTCGCATGGATTTAATAGCGGTTTTGTCAAGCCACAATGGCCGAAGGAAGGGGAAGAAATCAATTTGCTTACAGATTTACTGTTCAAGCCATTTTTAAGTCGATGGACATCATTACCGGACTGGATGGACATCATTAAGCAAGGTGGGTCAATGGCACCCTCTAAGGGACTTGTCATGAATCACACCTCGTTTTTTCCCATCTGGATTGATTCAGACATAGCACGACTGAAGGCCTGGCAATGAAATCCACGGTCCGGCACTGCATTTAACACATGGATCGACACAGGCGTCCATTATGTACGTACAGCGTGGTCGTCCTGGACCAGGTCCCAAAGCAGCGTGTTGCCCTTCTTGCAAACGTTGTCCAGGTTGACGTCGGTGGCGGCGTGGCCGCCAGAGTACGGGTGCTTGAGCGCCGTCGGACCTGAGCGGCGGGCGACACAACAATTGGGGGAATAAATAAATAATAATAATAATAATAATAATAATACATTGTATTTTATATTCAAAACTCTCAAGGTCACTTTACAGTCACAGATAATAATAAATAATAATAAATAATAATAATAATAAATTTCATTTGTAAGCGCCTTTCAAAACTCTCAAGGTCACCTTACAGTCACTGGATCAGTTTTTCTGTGGGTGAGCAGCGGCGGCCCCATGCGCCAGCGTTCACTCAACCCGGAATAAATCAAATATATAAAATGCTAGCTGGCTAGCAATTGGATAGCTAATAGACAGCCAGCCAGCCAGCCAGCTAGCTAGCTAACAGTTAAGCAATATACAGGCAGCTCCCTAGCCAGTTAGCCAGCAGATAGCCAATAGACAGCCAGCCAACTAGCCAGCTAATAGACAATCGATAGCCAGCCAACCAGCTACCAGATAGCCAACAGATAGCTAGCCAGCCAGCTAGCTAGCTAACAGATAGCCAATAGCTATCTAAATAGAGAGCTCGCCAGCTAGATAGCAAATAGAGAGCTAGCTAGATAGATGTATAAAGGTGAAGAAGGCCACGACGGAATTGATCGTAAATGGACAAAAATAATAATAATACACTTCATTTCTAAGCGCAATTCCCAACTCCCAAGGTCACTTTACAGTCACAGGATCAGTCTTTCTGCGGGTGAGCAGCGGCAGCCACACCCGCCACCGTTCACTCAACCCGAAATAACTCAAATAGATGGAAAGTTAGCTAACTCGCAATTAGATAACTAATAGATGGCTAGATAGCCAGCCAAATAGCTAATAGACAGCTAGCAAGTTAGCCAGCTAGGTAGCTATCTAGTTAGGCAGCCAGCAAGATAGCTAATAGACAGCTAGCTAGGTAGCCAGCGAGGTAGACAATGGTGGACAAGAGAGTATCGACGGACGGCGACCTGCCCGGGTACCGTTAATAATAATACATTTCATTTTTAAGCGCCTTTCAAAACTCTCAAGGTCACTTAACAGTCACTGTTAGTTGTTTTTCTGAAACGCAATGTTTTATTGCTTACATCTGTTGTTGCTCAGAACGGCCAGAGGCGTGGCATCATAATCAAGAAAACTATGTTTTACTAATTTATCACTTTAATTTGCATGTACTCTCAATAAATGTCTTGGCAGAGGGCCGCAGAATGCGGACGTATGTCATTGATGACTGCGTCTCCTGCCGGCAGTGGGGACGATCTTTCTGGTTCCGAGTCTCTGTCCACGGTGTCTGACTGTCATATCTCTGACAAGGACAAGTTAACTTGGATGAACTGAGAGCGGCCAGAGAGTTAAGAGTGGAACCAGCGTAGTGGTGTGTCAGTGATCCCAATGCAGGAAAGTCTGTCAAGGAGGATGGGATGAGAAATGGTGTCAAAAGATGCAGAGAGGTCAAGAAGGACGAGGATGGAGAGTAAACCGGCGTCAGCTGCCAAAAGAAGATCATTCGTGACTTTTAAGAGAGCTGATTCTCTACTGTGGAGGGGGCGGAAACCAGATTGGAATGGTTATGGAATCATAATAATAATAATAATACATTTCATTTTTCAGCGCCTTTCAAAACTCCCAAGGTACACTTAACAGTCACTGTTAGATGTTTTTCTGCGGATGAGCCAGCGTTCACTCAACCCGGAAGTAACTCAAATAGATAGAAAGCTAGCTAGCAAATACATAGCTAATGGATAGCTAGCCAGACAGCTAGCTAGATTGCCAGACAGCTAATGGATAGCTAGCGAGATAGCTAGCGAGATAGCCACCCAGCTAGCCAGATAGCTAATAGATATCTCGCCAGACAGCTAGCGAGATAGCCAGCCTCAATGACTATGGGAACAGCGACTACGGAGCGATAGCCCAATAAACCCCATGCGTATATTCTTTATCCTCAGGCCAAAAGGCTCAATAACGTCTCTTTTTTTTGAAGGGGTTACCTTGCACCAGGTGCTCGTGGTAGATGGACGCCAGGTTGGGGAGGTGCTGCTGGAGATGCGAGCTGAGCTGGGCGTGCGAATTGATCCGCGCCAGCTCCTCCTCGCAGCCCGACTCCTCGCCGTCAAAGTCTGCCATGTTCTTCTCCGACTTGGCGCTGACCTGCGAGCTGCTGCAGCTCACGTCGTCGGCGCTCATCATGTCCTCCATCGCCGCCCTGGACGGGCGTCGAGGACACTCGCTCAGAGAGCGGCGGAGCGAAACGCCCACCGGCAGTTTAGGGCGCCGGCGGAGACTCACCCTTCGTGATGGTGGCGGTGGCGAGGAAGATGATGACGATGATGATGATGATGACGAGGAGGATGACGAGGGCCAGTGAAGCGGCGGCAGTTGAACATCTCTCCGCCCACGGCCTCGCCCAAGAAGTCGGCGGGCTCCTGGCGCACGGCGGCCACCCTGCCGTCGGTCGCCTGCGCCGACGAGGACGTTGCGCAGGTGTCCATCATCCTCATCCGACTCTCCAAGGAGGTGCCAGCGGCAGCCATGATGGCTGAGGTTTCCGGGCTGAAGGGGAGGACCTTTGCTTTGGCGCCCTCGCCCAGAGCCTCGCCCGCCTTCCTCTTCCGTGACTGGGCTCGCCCTCGGGGGTCCTTCTGTCATCAATCGCATGCGTCAACGGCAAGAGGACTACGTTTGTTGGCAAAAAAAATCTCATCTTTGTCCCACCTTATCATCATAATAATAATAATCCATTTCATGTTTAAAGGACAACCGACACCTCCGGACAAGTTGTCCATAATTTGTAAAATCGCTTCAAATGTACAGCCCGCCCGAGTTGCGCAACGCTTGCCTGGGTAAGCACCCCGCCCTCGGACCACCCAGCCCGGGGGTGTTTATTAATTAAAAGCTGCCCCCCATGCCCAAATTAATGTCAAATTATCTACCTCGAGAGCGTACTCGTCACGAGTGATGGGAAATTGCAGCTCTTTTTAGTGAGCCGATTGTTTTGCTTTGGCTCATTTTTGGCTCCCAAATGGCTCCTTGATTTTTGGGGTTTAAATTAATTTAATGCCAAAAATAATGTCAAATTATCAAACTAATTACTAATGTAAAAAAATATACAATATATTTTTTACTGCTTGTACTTGTCACGTACTTGCCACGACAGAAGGTCCTAGTGATGGGAAATTGCGGCTCTTTTTAGTGAGCTGATTCGTTTGGTTTGACTCACTAATGGCTTCTTGAAATTCCCAGCTGACAAATCAGCCCATTTCCAATGGAGCTTTGTCGCCATCTTCTGCCTTTTTTGGGGTGCAACATCCTCCCCCCGTTGTCTCAAAATGACACGGAATAAATTCTTTAATCGGTTGCAAACATGTATGCTTTCCTCTTCAGAACTATTTGAATCATATTCATAACTGGATGAGTAACAAGAAAGCATCTTCTCTGAATCTGAAGCCATTGTTTTGATTCTCGAGCAAGGCAAGACATCTTGGCGTGACACCACGAACAAGGGGGCGGGACCTTCTGAAACTGCCCACTTCCGGTTTAAAATTTTTGCCGTTTTAGCACACTAAGTCATTTTTAATGGTGTTTTGCGTTTGACTAAAAATATCACACTGTGTGTTTTGGGTATTTTAGATGCTATAAAACGTTTTTCTGATGTTAGTTAGGAAACAAAAAAGTGATGTCGGCTGTCCTTTAAGCGTCTTTCAAAACTCTCAAGGTCACTTAACAGTCACTGTTAGATGTTTTTTGCGGGTGAGCAGCGGCAGTCACACGCGCCAGCCTTCACTAAAACCGGAAGTAACTCAAATAGATAGAAAGCTAGCGAGCCAATACATAGCTAATAGATAGCTAGCCAGATAGCCAGACAGCTAATGGATAGCTCGCTAGATAGCTAGCGAGATAGCTAGCTAATACATCATTAATAATACTGCTTATTACGATACTATTTTCATTTCACGTGCACATTTCTAGTCTTTTTATGTATAATTAGTTCCGTTCAGTACGATTCATGGTTATTACGATAATCCGGTTTCTACAGTGCTCTTTGTCATCTCCCGCCGGCCATTTTGCTATGTTTATATCGATACAAAAGATACTTAAGGTGAATCGATATTTGCTTAGGGGTTTCTATACAGTACCACCATTATCGAAATCTGTATCGGTCGCGCCATTGGTTGACTTGGTCACGCGACTTGGTCACGCGACCAGCTCCATCCAGCGTGATGATTTTGAAAATTACTGTACATGCCATACTGTATTAAAGATCCCCCAGTCACGTAACCTGCTTCCGTGTTTTGACTTGTCATACACGAGCACAATAAAAAAAAAAAAAAAAATCGTAGCAAAGCTCACGTCTTTCATTCGTGCTGCAATAGCATCTGAGACATACTGTAATGCCCCTCAGCGTGGCAAATGTTGCGCACAGTCGCCGCTATAGCGGGTCGGTCGTTTTAATAACAAACGTAGCAGTTATCACATACAGATACAAGCAGGAGCTGTTGTTACGCCACAGCTCAGTCATTCTATTCAGGCACTCTCTCGAACCCCATTCTCGGGTCCTCCCAAGCCCCAGTCACGTGACCAACTTCCGTGTTTTGACCTGTCTTACAGAGCACAATAAAAAAAACGTAGCAGAGCTTATACACAGTACTGTTGTTCGACACCAATTTCAACTATGATGAAACGTAAGAATTGTGATATCCGAACAACGTACAAGCCAATCGTGGCTGTGGAGGACAATCCAACAAGCAAACCCTTTATCGCGAAAGAGTTTGGCGTGCAGCAGAATACTTCATCAACGCAAGTAATGTAAACGTTTTGTTTTCCATCCATGTATTTAATTGTGTTGCATTCAGATGTCTTTATCGCTTGCAACAATCACTGTTTTTCATGTTTGTACATGCTGGCGTTCGTGGTTTTGTGTGTTAATAGTACAACGTGAGGATTTTGCATTGGTTGCATTTTTGAAAGGAAATAGTCATTAAAAAAGTGTAAAGACGTTTTTATTTTATGCATAAGTTTATTTTTCACTTCACTACTGTACAAAAAGCATGCTAGATACGCAATCCATGATAAATGATAAAATTACATGCCATATCAAAGATCCCCATTTACGTATTGCCCCCCCCCCCCCCCTTTAATGCAGTTCGGCCTAGGACGGATATATCGATAGTACGGTTATATCTGCATTTTTTTCCGACTCCCGAGAATATCGATATAACGAGACTTTACTGTAGTTGAAATGAGTCCAAATTTCACTGTTTTTTCTATCCATGTTCTCACCTTTTTATTTGTTGTTTTTTTTCCACTTTTGTTTGTCTTTTGTTTCAAGCTCTTTCATCTCACTTTTGTGTGTGCGCTTCTGTAACCCTCCCTCCTGCTCAATGCTGCGAGGAGTCCCAATAACCGGCTCGTTCACAAATGACACATCACTCATTGTGGCGTTCCGTGTGTTTCCCAAAAACTAGTTCGTATACCAAGATTATATTCTCGCAAATTTAATGTTCGTAAGGTGAAAAGTTCGTTAGCTAAAGCGTTCGTAAGGCAAGGTATCACTGTACAGTGGGGACCTGGGAACGGATTATTCTGATTTTAATGGTTTCTTATGGGAAATAAATATTTGGAAGACAAACTTTTCACCTTACACAACCTTTCTGAGACCCAGTTAAGTTCGTGAGCTGAGGTATCACTGTATTTTGTGTAGTTTTAAGGCTTATTTAGTTGAAAATGGTGTTTTATGGGGGCCTGGGAACGGATTATTCCCATATTAATGGTTTCCTGTGGGAAATTAATGTTTGGGATACGCACTTTTCGCCTTACACACTCTGTCTGGGAACCAATTAAGTTCCTAAGCCAAGGTATCACTGTACCTTGTTTGTCGCATCGTCAGCAGGCGCTTGTTCTACATCCTCGTCTTCCTCCTCGTCATCATCATCATCATCATCATCGTCGTCCTCGTCGTCTTCGTCGTCTTCCTCGTCATCCTCATCGTCGTCGTCATCCTCCTCTTCCTCGTCGTCCTCCTTGAGGGCCTCGCTGTCGGCCATGTCGTCCGAGTGGACGTCGCTGGCGGGGCTGCCGGCCGATTGGCTGGCCCGGCTGGAGGCGGCATCGTCGTTGCTGGAGGCGTCGCTGCGGCCGCTGGTGCTACCCGGCCCGCTGCTTCCCTCCTCGGCGCTGTTGGCCGTCTCGTCCGAGCTGCCTTGCATGGACTCCTGAGCGGGACCGCAAAGCGACAAATCATTGCCACCGGGACCTCTTCCAGTCCATCTATTCTGGTTCTATCCGGACCAATTTTAGATGAAATGCAATCATTCTATTGCACATGTGTCCAAGTCGAGGCTCGGGGGCCAAATGTGGCCCGCCGCCTCATTTTATTCGAACTGCGAAAGCAAATGTTTGTTTTTCTACTTCTTTCATTCCTTTCATAACTTTGTTGCTATGAAATGTCAATTTCTCCACTGCGAGACATCCAATCCAATCCAATCAAGCACGTCAAGTGCCTTGATGCTTGTTTGTATTCGTGGTATTATTGTTAGTAGTAGTAGTGGTGGTAGCAGTCATAGTAGTAGTATTATCTATATTAGTAGAAGTAGTAATCATATTAGTAGTAGTATTGTTAGTACTAGTAGTGGGAGTAGTAGTTGTAGCAGTAGTATTGTTTGTATTAGGAATAATCATTTCTAAGCGCCTTTCAAAACTCTCAAGGATACTTTACAGTCACAGGATATTTTGTCTGTGGGTGAGCAGCGGCAGCCACACGTGCCAGCGGTCACTCAACCCGTAAAGTAAAAAAAAAAAAATAATAATAATAATGACACCACAAAGACACAGTCATTCAATCTTCAGCACTTTCTGTACCCTCTTTGTGACATGAAGCCGTTCTTTATTGTTAGTAGTAATGGGTTTATTTTGATGGTTCGTCCAGGGTTCATTGCTTCTACGGGCGTTGGTGGCAGATGATGGTTAAATCAGGAGGAAACCAGGTGTGGGACAGAATAAATTATTTTAATCTTGATGACAGCAGAGACATTGCGGTGTCGGCTAAGGAGATGAAGAGAGAGAGATAGATGGAATGGGAGAGCATTTATAATGCGCACAGTGTGCGACGCGATAGGATGTGACATAATGTGTATGTGTATCAGGAAGTCCAAAACATAAACAAAGATTAGAAAGTGATGTTTAAAGGACAACCAACGTCTCCGGACAAATTGTGTCCATAATTTGTAAAATGGCTTCAAATGACTTCTACTGAGCGTATTTTACAAAGATTCCACCGCATATAGGTATATTTTACATTGTAAGACTCGCGCTGAATATTCAGGAAGTCTTGTTTTTGAGTTGGTGACGAGTCCGTACGTGACGTCACTAAAGGACCACCTTCTTTTTTCCTTTCGGCTTTTCCCCTCAGGGGTCGCCACAGCGAATCAATGTCCTCCATCTATCCGCATTGTAGCGGTCCTTCCATCACGTCAATGTATTTTGCTGTACTTGTTTGGTCTGGGGACCTCGTGTTGCACCCAAAAGCCGCCAGAAGGCCAGAAGAGGGCGTCCAAGCGCCATAAAAGGAATTTATCAGCCTGTGGAAACGGAGGTGGCCACAGGAGGTCGCCATTTTGTGCCTCTTTTTTAGGTGAGAGATTTCCCCCAATGTTGCCTCAAAATGGCACAAATAAATTATTTAATCGATTGCGAACATGTATGCTTTCCTCTTCAGAACTATTTGAATCATATTCATAACTGGATGAGTAACAAGAAAGCATCTTCTCCGAATCTGAAGCCATTGTTTTGATTCTCCAGCAATGCAAGTCTTGGCGTGACGTCACGAACTGGGGGAGGGACTTTCTGAAAATGCCCAATTCGCAGCTAATTTTTTTTGCAGATTTTGGACACATTCAGTCATTTTTACTGGTGTTTTGCATTTGACTAAAAATATCATACTGCGTGTTTTGGGTATTTTAGATGCTATAAAACGTTTTTCTGATGTCAGTTAAAAAACAAACAAGTGACGTCGGTTGTCCTTAAAGGACGAACATGTTCGTATGGCGAATTACCCCAACAAGAAGTACTATTGTTAGTAGGAGTAGTCGTAGTAGTGGTAGTATTGTTACTATTAGTAGTATTATTGTTAGTATTAGTAGTAGTATTGTTAGTAGTAGTATTATTAGTAGTAGTATTGTGAATAGTAGTAGTATTAGTAGTATTCGTTGGTAGTAGTGTTAGTAGTATTATTGTGAGTACAGTGGTACCTTGGCTTACGAACTTAATTTGTTTCCAGACAGAGTGTGTAAGGCGAAAAGTGTGTGTCCCAAAAATTAATTTCCCATAGGAAACCATTAAAATGGGAATAATCCGTTCCCAGGTCCCCATAAAACATAATTTTCTACTTTCTAATTTTCTAAGCCTTAAAACTACACACAATATACCTTATTGTATGTATAATAAATGTGCTATAGTATTATGATTAAAGAAAACTTTAAACTGTACTATACAATAAAGTCATTTCATTTACCTTTGTGATGGTCGTTAATGGCTTGATGGAATGGAGTATCCAGTTTCCTCAGCATTAAACACTTGATGAGGAACATAGGCTTCTTTCACCATCTTGATGATCCCTTGTATGTGCTTTCTCTGTGATAATTGTATCTAGTTCATCAATTGTGATCTGTTTAGCTGGGTTAATAGCTTTTTGCATCGAGTGTACAGATGACTTGTGTGGGATATTTAACCTTCCAGTCTACACTCTGCTTTTGAACTATCAAAGCTGAAATGGGTCCAAATTTCACTGTTTTCTATCCATTTTACTTGTTTTTTCCCCTTTTCTTTTTTTTTGTCAGTCAGCTGCCATTTCCTGTTTGGAGAACGGGCTCATTCACGACCGACACATCACTCATTGTGGCAGTATCCCGAAAAATAGTTTGTATGCCAAGGTAAAATTTTCATAAATGTAATGTTCGTAAACCAAAAAGTTCGTAAGCCAAGAGGTTCGTAAACCGAGGTCCCACTGTATTATTAGTAGTAGTGTTTCGATGAGAAGGTTTCTTCAGCCGTCATCTGTACAAAAGTGAAGGTTTCGGACGTTTCGCCTCCTATCCAAGAGACTTCGTCAGCGAACTAAAGTCTGACTGGTCGTATCGGCCCCATTTATATATCCCTAATGTCCAGACCTAGTGGCGCCGGACACAGCTATGATAGGTCCCTACTCTCAGGTTGGGGGGGGGGGGGGCGCGGGACCCCCCCTGTGGCACCACTGATTGTTCCTACATTCCTGACTAACGATTGGCCTATTACCCCCACTCCCCCCGGTATCACCTCATCAGCATAACGACCCTCATCAGCATTGCGAAAGTTGCCTAACCTGTTTTGCCTGAGCAGGCTATTGTATGAACGATCCAAATTGAACCTCACACCACCCGACCGGTTTAATGAAGGATTTTGTTGTTTTATAAGAATCGCCTCTTTTACCCCCCTTTCAAACCATCTATGTTCTTTCGCTAAGATTTTAACCTCATTGTCGTCAAATGAGTGGTTAGTAGCTTTTAGGTGCAAATGTACTGCCGATTGAGGCCCACTAGTATTATCCCTGCGATGTTGATAAAGTCTTTTTTTGAGAATTTGTTGAGTCTCCCCAATGTACTGCTCTTTACAATTTTCATTCTTACAATGTATGGAATAAACTACATTACTTTGTTTTTCATTTGGTAGCCTATCTTTTGGATGCACTAATTTTTGCCTTAACGTGTTTATCGGTTTGAAATAAGTAGGAATTTTATGTTGCCAAAGGACTCTTTGTAATTTTTCAGAAACTCCTGCAATGTACGGTACTGCTACTCCTCTCCTTTTAGAATCTTGAGAATTATTGGTTTCGTTCGCTATTCTTTCTTTCTGACATTTGTTGAATGACCACTGAGGGTACCCACAGTTAGTGAGTGCTCTCCTGATATGTTTTGACTCCTTTTCTCTACCTTCAGTGCTAGTTGGTATTAGTTTAGCCCTATGCTGGAGGGTTCTGATAACTCCTAGTTTATGTTGTAAAGGGTGGTTAGAGTCAAAAAGTAGTAGTAGTAGTAGTAGTGTTATTAATTTTAGTGTTAGTAGTAGTATTATTATTATTATTATTATTATTATTATTATTATTATATATATATATATATATATATAGTATTAATACTAATATTAGTATTAGTGTGAGTAGTAGTAGTATTGGATTGGATATGCCTTTATTTAGTATTATTAGTAATGTTATTATTATTATTTTATTAATTATTATTATTCCTCAAGCGGTCTGGAAAATGGATGGATATTAGTAGTACTATTGTTAGTATTAGTATCTATTAGCTAGCTAGCTTTCTATCTTTTTGAGTTACTTCCGGGTTGAATGTGTGGCTGCCGCTGCTTACCCACAGAAAAATCTTGAGAGTTTTGAAAAGCGCTTAGAAATGAAATCTATTATTATTATTACTACAAATGTCGGAAGCAAAATTTGAAATTGTCCCACGTCAACCACCATAACGGTCATCATGCTGGACTTCAACTTTGAAAACTTTGACAAAAGATGTTGAGGGAATGAAACATGCCAATGGCCCCCAGCCAATTCATAACAGCCCTCCCAGCCACATGTTTCTCTTCCCGAATAAATTGGAGAAGAAGAATTGTAGTCCGAACTTTGAACTTTGGTTGCTATTGGCGACAAACCTCAGTGTCGGAAAGCCTCCGCTGGCCGCGCTTGCTGGCCGCCATCATCTGCTCCTCCATTTCGCTGCCGGCGCTGCGCTGCGTGTCACTGCTGTCGGGACTGGCGGCCTGAGAGCCTGGCCGCCGAAGCAAAAGGTCAAAAGTCACCCCACCACGGCGGCGGCTTTTCCGTTGCGGCGGCACTGACCCTTCTTGGTGCTCGCGTTGGCGTTGAGCAGCGACGCGAAGGAGCTTTGCTTGGACAGCTGGGCTTTGGCGGCTAGGGCGTTGTTCCACAGCGCCTTGATCAGCATGGAAGCCAGGTACAGCGTCTGCAAAGATGCGTTTGAATGGCGGGGAGCCAGCAAAAGTCAAGATACGAGCATCCTGAATAAGAATAATAAGAATAATAATCCATATCATTTCTAAGTGCCTTTCAAAACTCTCAAGGTCACTTTACAGTCACGGGATAACTTTTTCTGCGGGTAGCAGCGGCAGCCACATGCGCCAGCGTTCATTCAACCCGGAAGTAACTGAAAAAGATAGAAAGCTAGCTAGCTAGCGAATAGATAGCTAATAGCTAGCGAACAGATAGCCATTAGCTAGCGAACAGATAGTTATTAGCTAGCGAACAGATAGCTAATACCTAGCAATAGATAACTAATACCTAGATAGCTATATAGCAAATAAATACAGTAGCTAGCTAAATAGCTAGATAGCCAGCTAGATCACAAGATAGCCAGCTAATACATTTTCAAGACGTCTTGAATGAGGTCAACTGAAGACACATAGCTGATGAATTGCCTTTATAACTCAAATAGAAAGCCAGATAGCTAGCTAGCGAATAAATCGCTATTAGCTAGTGAATAGATAGCTAAGAGCTAGGGAATCGATAGCTAAGAGCTAGGGAATCGATAGCTAATACCTAGCGAATAGATAGCTAATACCTAGCGAATAGATTACTAATACCTAGCTAGCTATATAGCTAATAAATACAGGAGCTAGCTAAATAGCTAGATAGCCAGCTAGATAACAAGATAGCCAGCTAATAGATTTTCAAGACTTTTTGAATGAGGTCAACTGAAGATGCATAGCTGATGGATTGCCTACATCTGCTCAATTAATAATAATAATAATAATAATACAGTAAAGTCTTGTTATATTGATATCGGATATATCGATAGTCCCGGTTATATCGATACTATTTCTATGCACGCACGGAGAAAATTACATGCAAACAGGGTCGGATATATCGATAGTCCCGGTTATATCGATATTTTTTCAGACTCCCTTGAATATCGATATAACGAGACTTTACTGTAATAATAATAATAATAATAATAATAATCCATTTAATTTCTAAGCACCTTTCAAACTCTCAAGGTCACTTTCCAGTGACTCCAGTCACAGGATCAGTATTTCTGCGGGTGAGCAGCGACAGGCATACGCGCCAGCGTTCACTCAACCCGGAAGTAACTCAAATAGATAGAAAGCTAACTAGCTAGCTAACAGATACCTAATAGATAGCCAGCTAGACAGTTAGCTAACTAGCTATGTACACTTGATAATGACATGTAAAAATGAACATGCAGTAAGGCCGACATCCCGCATCCTTCCGCATTGGCAACTCGTCACCCGTCGCTCAAGAGACGCCGACGCTACCTGTTCGGTGTGCGCGCTGGGGTGCAGAGCCGAGACCAAGTCCAGGACGTGGCGGAGGGGGACCGGGTCCAGGTTCTTGATGAGGGAAGGGAAAAGGTCGTGGATGTAGCGGCTGCAGTGCTTCAGCTACGGCGGCGAGAGAGAACTGGGTGAGAACTTGACCGTCAAGGCGACTTGTCAATCACGATTCGGCTCGGGGACGCCACAAAATCCTATTTCGACCGGCAGTTAGGAGAAGAAGCTACCGAAGAAGCTAGTGAAGAAACTAGTGAAGAAGCTCCCGAAAAAGCTACCGAAAAAGTTACAAAAAAATCTACAGAAGCAGCTACTTAAACTACTGAAGAATCTACCCGAGAAGATACCAAACAGGCTACCGAAAAAGCTACTCAAGAAGCTACTCAAGAGGCTACTGAAGAAGCTACCAAAGAAGCTACCGAAGAAGCTACCGAAGAAGGTACCAAATAAGCTACCAAAGAAGCTACCCAAGAAGCTACCCAAGAAGCTACCCAAGAAGCTACTTAAGCTACTGAAGAAGCTACCAAAAAGGCTACCGAAGAAGCTGCTGAAGAAGCTACCGAAGAAGCTACCAAAAAAGCCAATGAAGAAGCTGCCGAATAAACTACAGAAGAAGTTGCTGAAAAGGTTGCTGAAGAAGCGGCTGAAGACGCTAATAAAGAAGCTAATAAAGAAGCTAATACAGAAGCTAATAAAGAAGCTAATAAAGAAGCTGCTGAAGACGCTACAGAAGAATGCGACAGGAAATGCTACCACATTTCGACACTGCTGTCATTCAATCAATGTTGTGTACTTGCATAATGCTTTGGTTCGGGGTTCAACCGGCCCCCAAAAAAATGGGCACCGCCCAAGCCACTGTGGTGGATTTGCACACTGCAAGAATCAAGGGTCCAACCCTCTTGGACCCAGGGCACCCGGCCCACCACCTTTTCCAGCTACTCCCCTTACTCCAGATATTTCAACAGCTTCTTCCCTCCTCGTCGCCATGAAGGATCTTACTTGAGCTGCGGCCCAGATGCAGTCCACGTGTTGCGTGCTGAGTCGGCCCTCCGCCGCCAGGAAGTTAAGGATCACCTGGCATTGTTTAATGATCTGAAAAAAAAACGTTAGCGCTTGTGCCTCTTGGGCTAGAATGTCAACAAAGTTCTCACCTCAATATGCAAATTAGGTCCAAAAAGGTGCTCAATCACATTGTTGTGGATCAGCCAGTCGGCCAGGTCCTTGGCGATGGACCTGAACGTACGCATGCAGGCACACGCTAGCACGCCATCACTCGCTACAAATATGGACGGCAAACCACAAAACGCGCTGCCTTACGTTTCAGTGTCAGACACTAGAGACTCGTTGTTACACACGTCGTTAAAAGTGTGCAGCTGGTTCTGATGGAGGGGGAGGGGGGCAATTAGTGTGCAAGTCGCCCAGAAATGTGGGCGGGTGGTTTTTTTGCGGGTACTGACGGTGATCTGGCTGAGTCCGGCCAGCCGCATGGTGAGCGTGGGCGACATGAAGTACTTGAAGGCCAGGTCCAGGCTCTCCTTGTCGAAGCAGAGCGAGCTGTCCAGGGGTTCCTTGACCGTGCTCCACATCAGGTCGGCCATGTTGCGCGCCGCGCTCTGACGCAGGTCCTGGTCCGACAGCTGGCACAGGTAGCTGAAAAGGCGAGCGTCAGCCACGCGCGGTATCCGGCCAAAGGTCTACATGAGGGTGCAAAAAAAATCCTACAGGACCCTCCGCACCCTGCCCACCACCTTTTCCAGCGACCCCCCTCAGACAGGCGCTACCAAATCCAGCAGACATTTCAACAGCTTCTTCGCCCGTCGCCATTAACTCTAAACAGTAACCCCAAATAGAACTGTATAGTGCCTTCATTTTTCTTATGATGATACTAGTGCAGCGTGTTCTACCGGAGACAAATTCCTTGTGTGTTTTACATACTTGCCAATAAAGATTATTTTGATTCTGTTTTTAAAAAAATTGTTTTCTAGACATGGAACAGATTTTTTTTTTACATTGATCATAATGGAAGGTGTTGTTTCGGTTTTCGAACTACAGTGATTCCTTGGCTTACGAACTTAATTGGTTCCCAGACAGTGTATCAGGTGAAAAGTGTGTATCCCAAAAAATAATTTCCCATAGGAAACCATTAAAATGACAATAATCGGTTCCCAGGTCCCCATGAAACAATTTTCTACTTGCTAATTTTCTAAGCCTTAAAACGAGACAAAATATACCTTATTTTATGTATAATAAATGTGCTATGGTATTATAATTAAAGAAATAAATTGTACGGTATAATAAAGTGGTTTTATTGACCTTTGTGATGTTCAATGGCTTGATGGAATGGAGTGGCCGGTTTCATCAGCATTAAACACTTGACGAGGAACATAACTTTTCACCATCTTGAGGAATGATCCCTTGTAGGTGCTTTCTCTGTGATAATTTTATCTAGTTCCTCATCAATTGCGTTCTGTTTAGCTGGGTTGATAGCTTTTTGCATCAAATGTACAGATGGCTTGTGTGGGTTGTTTGTGGAGCCTGATTGATGGGATATTTTAACCTTGCAGTCTACACTCTGCCTTTGAACTATCAAAGTTGAAACTCTCTCACTGTCGTCTACCTGTCTCTTTAATGTTTAAACCACCTCCCCTCACTGCTGCGTTCTTGACCAATCACGTGGCTTTAAGCTGCGTTCTTGACCAATCACGTGGCTTTAACCGAAGACTGGGGGCGGGGAATAGAGCGTGTTCTACCGAAAACATTCCTTGTGTGTTTTACATACTTGGTTCTAAATATTTTGATTCAGAATTGTTTTCAATTGGATAAAGACTTGGGACTTGGAACAGATTAATAGTTTTTACATTGATCATAATGGATGGTGTTGTTTCAGTTTTCCAACAGACGGAACGGATTGTGGTTAACATCTCACCGGATGACGTAAGAGCGGAAGGGGATGATGTGCTGCATGACGGCCGGAATGTGAAGCCAGATTCGGATCTGAGAGAAAAGAACGAAAGGTTGGGTCTAGAGGGACGGGGGGGGGGGACGGGATCTGAGGATACGCCGTCCTGCGCTCACGTTGGACACGATGGTGATGAAGGCGTGCGCGATGGGGAAGGGCAGGTTGTCTGCTGTGGCCGCTTGGAAACATTCCTTCATCAGAGACAACCCGTGCTTGCCGCAGAACAGGCAAACATAACGCAGGAGGTGCAAAGGAACCTCCACGTCCTGGGAACAAGACCGGCAAAGACCACCTTGAGCAAATCCACCTTGGTTTTACTTGGTTTTGTTGACACCCCCTTGACTCTTGGTCCGAATTGGTCGCACTCTGCATTTGTACTTTTGGCGACTCCGAGTCTACCCCCTCCCCCCACCATGTGCCATTCTGCAGGGCTCAATTTCGGGGCCCATGTTTTTCTCACGATACCTGCTCCCATTGGGAGCATTGTTACAGCTTTAGCTGTCGTTAAAGCGCTATAGAATACAGGTATTTGCAGTTCATTTTAATCCACAGGTGTCAAAGTCAAGGGGCGGGGGCCAGATATGGCCTGCCGCATCACAGTCTGCGTCTGGACGGTCAGCGCAGAGCGCCGAAGATAATGTAGATCTGCCGCGGCTTGGAATTGGAGCGGATTTACGTGGGAAAGCAGACGTGAGACATGATCTTTGCGTCAATAGAAGCTTCGTACTTAGCTATTTATGAGCAGTCTATTAGCTAGCTAGCTTTCTATCTGAGTTACTTCCGGGTTGATTGAAGGTATAGCTAACTATCTGTTAGCTATCTATTAGCTAGCTAGCTTTCTATCCCAGTTACTTAGTTATCGAATTAGCTGTCTGATAGCTAGCTAGCTTTCTATCAGAGTTACTTCCGGGTTGAGTGAAGGCCAAGCTAGCTATATGTTAGCTATCTATTAGCCAGCTAGCTTTCTAGCAGCCTTACTTACGGATTGAGTGAACGCTGGCGCGTGTGGCTGCCGCTGCTCACCCACAGAAAAACTTATCCTGTGACTGTAAAGTGACCTTGAGTTTTGAAAGGCGCTTATGAATTACATTTATTATTATTCTCATCATTATCATTCTCATTATTAATGTGGCCTGCCAAAGCGAAATGAAATTTGTGAAATTCCATAAAGCAAAATTTCAAATGGTCAACCACAATAACAGGCATTGATTCTCTTTTTGGTTTGTATTTGACCCGACGTGAAGATGGCGGTTGTCTTACATTCATGTCGCAGAAGGAGCCCAAGATGCTGCTCTCGTGAGCAGAGATGTCCTGAAAAACAACGGTGGTCCCATTAGGACCCCGCCAGACAGAAATACATTGTGGCGACGGTTGAACCCGAAACATCGAGGTACAGTGATACCTCAACTCACAAACTATAATCAGCATATAATCTTGGCTGACGAACTAGTTTTCGGCGGACGAACCGAACCACACGGCACCACGGTGCGTGGCGGACTAGTTTTGGGTGGATTAACACCAAACCACACCGTCGAACAGACTAGTTTTCTACACCCACTTTCTTTGAGTGCAGAATTGGTTCGTTATCGAGTGGAGAACTTTTGTTATTATGGGAGTGAAAAAGACCCCACCACAGGCTAATGTTAGGCCAAAGAGGACACAAAAGAAAATGATGGTCGAGCAGAAGGAGATCATAGAAAAACACCAACGAGGGGTGCGTTTGTGTGATTCAGCGTCCCAGTACCAGTACGCTTACAAGGAAGCTTTTAAGGATGCGTATTATACAGTACAATTAATTTCTTTAATTACAATACAATAGCACATTTATTATACATAAAATACGGTATATTATGTGTAATTTTAAGGCTTATTTCGTAGAAAATTATGTTTTATAGGGACCTAGGAACTGATTATTCTAATTTTAATGGTTTCTTATGGGAAATAAATGTTTGGAAGACAAACTTTTCACCTTACACACACTATCTGGGAACCAATTAAGTTCGTGAGCTGAGGTATCACTGTATTTTGTGTGGTCTTAAAGGACAACCAACGTCTCCGGACAAGTTGTGTCCATAATTTGTAAAATGACTTCAAATGACTTCTACTGAGCGTATTTTACAAAGATTCCACCGCAAACAGCTATATTTTATGTTTTAAGACTCGCACTGAATATTCCGGAAGTTTTGTTTTGGAGTTGGTGACGAGTCCGTACGTGACGTCACTGAAGGAACGCCCCTGACCGAAAAAAAGGACACATTGTAGCAGTCCTTCCATCACGTCAATGCATTTTGCTGTGCTTGTTTGGTCTGAAAACATCATGTTGCACCAAAAGCCGCCAGAAGAGGGTGACCAAGCTCCATAAAAGGAATTTATAAGCCTGTGGAAACGGGCTGATGAATTCCTCACAGGAGCTCGTTCGCCATTTTCTGCCACTTTTTTGGTGATCCATTTCCCCCCAATGTTGCCTCAAAATGACACGGAATAAATTATTTAATCGATTGCAAGCATGTATGCTTTCCTCTTCAGAACTATTTGAATTATATTCATAACTGGATGTGTAACAAGAAAGCATATTCTCCGAATCTGAAGCCATTGTTTTGTCGGGCCCATTGTTTTATAGGGACCTAGGAACTGATTATTCTAATTTTAATGGTTTCCTATGGGAAATAAATGTTTGGAAGACAAACTTTTCACCTTACACACACTTTCTGGGAACCAATTAAGTTCGTGAGCTGAGGTATCACTGTATTTATTTATTTTTTGCCCGTGCAAATTTTGCGCAGGTTTTTACAACGCGACATCAGAGTGCCCCCCGGACAAGTTTTGGATCTGTGTGGCGGCCAACTGTGTTTTTTGCGTGTGCGTTCACCTCAATGGTGGGGTGTGTGTTATGCTTGTAAGCCGTGTAGAGCGGGAACTGGATCTGGAAGATCTTGGCGGCGCACAGCAGCAGCTTCTCTCGCTCGTCAAGGCTCCAGGAGGCCAGGGCGCCGGCGCCGCCTTCCTCTTCCCCTTCGTCGTCGTCCTCCGCCGCCGCCGCCGCTTCCTCGGGGCTCCGGGTCTCGGCCTGTTCCGGGTTCACGTCAACCTCCGGTGACCCCACGTCCTCCTCCGCCGAGTCGCGCTCCACATTGACGGGCTCGTCTTCCCCGGGCGAGGCCGGCGAGCGGAGGGGTTTGCGCGCAGCAGGTCGGTCGCCGTCGGCCTCCTCGGGGGCGCCCCGGCGACGGAGCCGGCACAGGTGGTCCCGGAGGCCGCCGATCTGGCTCACCACCAGGTTGATGAGCGCGTACACCAGCTGGTTGAACACCTCCAGGTGCTTGTACTCCTTCAGGCAGCACAGACATTGTCTGGCGGGGGGCAGAAGGGACAAAAAAAAAAAAAAAAAAACACTAACCCGTCAGTCATTGCTATGGCAACCACATCGTAAGGCAATTAGTAGCTGTGGGATGCAGCAAACGACACTCCAGCGCGGGTGCTCACCTCTGCGTCCATGAGCTGATGTGAGCCAACACCCGCAGCGCTTGTTCCTTCTTGAGCTGGAAGCTGCCCTCGCTGCCGTCCGCGTCCGAAACTGAAGAGTCAGGGCACAACAGCAAGGAGGTCAAACACCAGAGCCCCCCTTTGGGGATCTCAGTCTCCCAGGAAATTCCTCCTGTGGTCTACATACAGCGATTCCTCAGCTGATGAACGCTTGAGCTCACAAACATTAAATTTGCAAGCATATACAGTGGGGCCTCAGTTTACGAACGCCTTGCCTTAAGAACTTTTTGGTTTACGAACGTTAAATTTATGAAAATTGAACCTTGGATTAAGCACTACTTTTCGCGATACACACCCCCCACCACGGCTGACGGAGTAATCTTCGGCGAAAGAGCACCAAAGCACACGACCGAACAGCGCCCCAGCCGGCCTGCTTATTCACACCCCCTTTCGCTGAATGCACACGTCGATCGAGAGAGTGAGAGAGACACGTCGATCGCCTGCAAGGAGTTTTTTTCCAGATACTGCTGTTATGGGTTCAGCCGAAGAAGACACAAAAGAAAATTACAGTCGAGGAGAAAAAGGAGATCATTGAGAAACACGAACGAGGTGTGCGTTTGTGGTGTCACAGGTGCGCACCGCGGCTTTCCTGTGAATCTCAGCCTGACACATTTCCCACGCTGTGTGTCACTTCCCTGAGAGTAACTTTCTACTACCATTCTACAAATAAAGAGCTCGGTACCGATATTCTAAGTCCACCATTGCTACCATCCTTCGTAACAAAGCTTTACACAAAGGCGTTATTTACGTGATGCTTTCACGTGACTAATGACACCGAACTTGTCACGAGCGAGTTGACAGCTGGGGCGGGGCCGCCGCTCCCGACCTCCGCCAGCTGCTGTCAATCGACAAACACTGAAGTACAGACACATTTATACGGGTCGCGGTCATCTCGCTAGTGCCGGATTATTGATGCTCACCTCGTATCTCGCCCGTATCCTGTCTTTTTTCAACTTTGGTGCGTGTTGATCGGGTCCAAGTTTTTCTGGATTGTGCCTATTTTTGCACCACCGCCGGTTAGTTTATTTCTTACGATTCCGCGGGTTCACCTGTTTTTGGACCAGCGCCATTTGTTACGTTAATAAACACCCTGCAATGATCTTCTGTCTCTGTCGCCTGCTTGGGGATCCAAACATCCCACTTCGTTTCGACGAGTCGGTTACTTTCTGCCTCGTTCGGACACCATTCATTCACTGTGTACCGACCATAGGGCGCGCTGCACATTTTGGAGGACATTTAAGACTGCTCGTCGTGCATGCAATGTTCGTGGGTGCATGGCCGTCGTGTAAACGTATGTGTGTTCGTGTCTGCGCATGCGTATGTGTGTGCGTCCGCGCATTGTGAGTGTGTGCGTGCGTGCACGGGCAGTAACATAATAAAAAATGGCTCCTCATCTCTGACTGGTTGTCCACCCCTGGTCTGGGGCAATAGAAGAGGTTGATTCTGTCTGAAGTCTGAACCCCATTCCATCAAGCCATCAACGACCATCACAAAGGTAAATAAAACGACTTTATTTTAAAGTACAGTTTATTTCTTTAATAACAGTCCTGATGGAATGTGACCCCTTTCAAACAGCAATTTTCTCCGACCTGCCACTCCATTCCATCAAGCCATCAACGACCATCACAAAGGTAAATAAAACGACTTTATTATACAGTGCAGTGTATTTCTTTCATAACAATACAATAGCACATTTATTATAAATGGAATAAGGTATATTGTTTGTAGTTCTAAGGCTTATTTAGTTTAAAATTATATTTTATGGAGACCTGGGAACGGATTATTCTCATTTTAATGGTCTCCTATGGGAAATTAATTTTTGGGATACACACTCTGTCTGGGAACAGATTAAGTTCCGAAACCAAGGCCCCACTGTAGACGTGGTTTGTTATTGAGTGGAGTACTTTTGCTATTATGGGAGCGAAAAAGACCCCACCACAGGCTAGTGTTACGCCGAAGAGGACACAAAAGAAAATGACGGTCGAGCAGAAGAAGATCATTGAAAAACACCTACGTGTGCCTTAACTGTCCCAGTACGCTAACAAGGAAGCTATGAAGGGTGAGTGAACGCTGGCGCATGTGGCTGCCACTGCTCACCCACAGAAAAACTGATTCTGTGACTGTAAAGAGACCTTCAGAGTTTTGAAAGGCGCTGATAAATGAAATGTATTATTATTATGATGATGATTATTATGATTCTGATTATTATGATGATTATGATTATTATTATTAGTTTTGAAAGGCACTTATTATTATTATGTACAGTTTATTTCTTTCATTACAATACAATATTATTAAGTACAGTTTATTTCTTTCATTACAATACAATAGAACATTTATTATATATAAAATAAGATATATTTAGTGTAGTTTTAAAGGACAACCGACGTCACTTTTTTTGTTTTTTAACTCAGAAAAACGTTTTATATCATCTGAAATACCCAAAACATGCAGTATGATATTTTTAGTCAAATGCAAAACACCAATAAAAATGACTTAGTGTCCAAAATCTGCATAAAATTGAGCTGCGAATTGGGCATTTTCTGAAAGTCCCGCCCCCAGTTCATGATGTCACGCCAAGACGTCTTCCATTGCTAGTGAATCAAAACAATTGCTTCAGATTCGGAGAATATGCTTTCTTGTTACACATCCAGTTATGACTATGATTCAAATAGTTCTGAAGAGGAAAGCATACATGTTTGCAATTAAATAATTTATTTGTGCCATTTTGAGGCAACATTGGGGGAAAATCTCTCACCCAAAAAAAGAGGCACAAAATGGCGACCTCCCGTGGCCACCTCCGTTTCCACAGGCTTTTCCTTATATGGCGCTTGGACGCCCTCTTCTGGCCTTCTGGCGGCTTTTGGGTGCAACACGAAGTCCCCAGACCAAACAAATACAGCAAAATACATTGATGTGATGGAAGGACCGCTAGAACGCGTCTTTTTTACGGTCAGGGGCGGTCCTTTAGTGGCGTCACGTACGGACTCGGCACCAACTCAAAAACAAGACTTCCTGAATATTCAGTGCGAGTCTTAAAACGTAAAATATAGCTATATGCGGTGGAATCTTTGTAAAATACGCTCAGTATAAGTCATTTGAAGACATTCGAAGGTATCACTGTACTTTCATGTCAGTATCACCAACTGTAGGCACATGTCTGTGCCTTTTCCAACAAGGTTGTTTCTGTGTTGTCTAAGCAACGGTCTCAGGCAATAGAAGAGGTTGAAAAACTTGTGTTGATTTGGATGAACGAAAAGGAGCTAGCAGGGGACAGTGTGAGTGAGGGAATTAGCGCCCAGAATCGGATATCAAGAGGCAACTACATCAACGACCATTGCAAAGGTCACTAAAACCACTTGATTATACAATACCTTTTATTTATTTCATTACAATACAATAGCACATTTATTATACCAAAAATAAGGTTTGTGTCGTTTTAAGGCTTATTTAGTAGAAAATTATGTTTTATGGGGACCTGGGAATAGATTATTCTCATTTCAATGGTTTCTTATGGGAAATAAATGTTTGGAAGACGAAATTTTCGTCACACACACTTTCTGGGAACCAATTAATTTCGTGAGCTGAGGTATCATTGTACTTATAATAGTAATAATAATAATCATCATCATTTCATTTGTAAGCTTTCAAAACTCTCAAGGTCACTTTCACGTCAATATCACCAACTGTAGGCCTTTTCCAACAAGGTTGTTTCTGTGTTGTCTCAGCAACGGTCTCAGGCAATAGAAGAGGTTGGAAAAACCTGTGTTGATTTGGATGAACAAAAAGCAGCTAGCAGGGGACAGTGTGAGTGAGGGTATTATCGCCCAGAAAGCTCAGCAACTTCAACTGGATATCAAGAGGCAACTACATCAACGACCATCACAAAGGTCAATAAAACCACTTGATTTAACAGTACCGTTTTTTCTTTCATTACAATACAATAGCACATTTATTATACATAAAATAAGGTATATTTTCTGTCGTTTTAATGCTTATTTCGTAGAAAATTATGTTTTATGGGGACTTCGGAACGGATTACAGTGACAAACGAACTATTTTTTGGGATACACACGAAGTGGCCACAATGAGTGATGTGTCGTTCGCGAACAAGCCCGTTCTCCAAACAGAAAATGACAGCCGGCTTGTTTTGGTCCTCTATTCCCCACCCCCAGTCTTCAGTTAAAGCTACGTGATTGGTCAAGAACGCAGCAGTGAGGGGAGGTGGTTTAAACATCAAAGAGACAGTCAGACGATGGAGACAGAGTGTCAAAATGGATTTCAACTTTGATAGTTCAAAGGCAGAGTTTAGACTGCAAGGTTAAAATTCCCATCAATCAGGCTCCACAAATAACACGCACTAGCCATCAGTTCAATTTGAAATAAAAAGACAACCCAGAGCTCCTTGAAACACTTTATGCAAAAAGCTATCCATTCCATCAAACCATCAACGACCATCACAAAGGTAAATAAAATGACTTTATTATACAGTAGTTTATTACTTTAATTAGAATACCATAGCACATTTATTATACATAAAATAAGGTATATTTTGTGTAGTTTTAAGGCTTAGAAAATTGGAAAGTATTAGAAAGTTTTATGGGGACCTGGAAATGGATTATTCTCATTTTAATGGTTTCCTATGGGAAATTAATTTTTGGGATACACACTTTTTGCCTTACACTATGTCTGAGAACCAATTAAGTTCGTAAGCTCACTGTATTCTAATTTTAATGGTTTCTTCTGAGAAATAAATGTTGCGAAAACGAACTTTTGGCCTTACACTTTCTGGGAACCAATTAAATTGGGAAACTGAGGTATCACTGTACTTGGCCAATCAAGATGATTCGGATTCTGAATTGGATATTTGGAGCCGAGACAGAACAATTGAGCTATGCCTTTCCGGTCCACCGGCAGCTTCGACCTTTGAACCCACACTTGCTTCCGCAGCGGAGCAAGCTCTCTTATGACGGAGACAAAAAAACTGATTTACGACCTTTAACCCCTCCCCTCCTGCAAATCATTTGCTCTGCTTCTCTTGGGTTGTGGTTTTGTCACTGAATTGAGAGCTAACGATGCTAGCGCTTGATGTTTACTTTCAACATTTAGCATTTAGCAAATGTGCACATTCCACCACAACGTCTGTGATCACCTGGTGAAAAGGATGCTTTGATCCTCTCCTCTTTAATCTAAAACTGCTTCATGTCAGAAAGCGGGTGCAGCAAGTGCTTAAAAGTGGATGGCTCTCTGCGTCTTTGTGTTGCCATATTATTTATTTAGGTTTTTTTGTTGTTGTTTTGATTTCAAGATGGCGCCGCCACAGTGGCTGCCTTTCCAGCAGCTCCCATGTTTTGTTTTTCTACTTCTTTCTTTCCTTTCATCACTTTGCTGTCGTGAAATTTGCAATAGTTCTCGCGTGGTCGCGGTTAGCGATGTGGGTTCATAAGCAGACACATCAAGAGAGACGTTCGCTTGGTTGTACGCCGCTCGCGTTAGCCGGCGAGCTAACGGCCGCGAGAGCGACTCGTTTCGGCAAGCGAGTTGAACAAAAAGTCACGGCTACGTGACCCGCGTCCATATCGTGCGGGTTTGTCCCCCCAAGTCAAGCGAGGCCAAAAACAAAAGACGCTCAAGCTGGCAAACATCAAAAACCACGGGCTAGCTTAGCCAAGCTAACCTAGCCGTCGACCTTTCTTAGTCTGGCCGTGGAGAAATGGACATTTCACACCAGCAAAGTGATGGAAGAAAGATTAAAGGAAAGAAATAAGTGGAAAAACAAAATACAGGAAATGCTGGATATGTCCACAAGACACAATATTGGCGTCCTCAGCTGTTTGGGGGCCGTCGACGACAACTGACTGATTCGGCGCAGGACGTTTGTCTCGCTCTCGCGTTTTTGACAGACTGGCGGGCGAACAAGGCCCCGAGCTGCCCGACAAGCGTGACAACAGGACGCCGGTGAAGCTAAAAGGCTGCCCGGCCTTCAAATCGACACTGAACAACACTCTCACACACACGCGCGCACACAATAAGATGTAAGGAGCTAACGTTAGCCGGCAAGCTAATGTTGAGCGTGCGCGTGCACGCTCAACATTAGACAGCAGGTCGCTTTCCTCACTTTCGTTCAGAACCTCCACCAGCCCAGCGCAGTTTTCACACATCGTTGGCGCTGAGGACAGCTCGGCCGCTCCCCGTCAAACCATCGCTCCGGTCGGCCGAGGGCTGCTGGGCGGCCCGAGGGAGGCCTTTGACTTCCAAGCTGCCGCTGGGGCTCCAGAAAATGATGCCGACAAAGCGAAGGGACCCGTCCGCGTGAGGCGACGGCCCTGCCGGGGCTCGGAGTTCGGTGTCGGCGACCGACCTTGGCATCCGAGAGCAGGGGGGAGAAGAAAGACCTGCGGCCGAGTCAATTGGCTGGCGGCTGAACGTTAGTTGGGAGAGTGGACGCGGCCGCCATGTTTAAAACTAGGAATGAAGGGAGGGAATTAGGGGCGGGGCCAGCGTTTGACGCAGCCTGCGCCGCTCTTCGGCAGTCTTCGGTGAACTCTAGCAACACGTTCGGCTTTTCCCCAGAGGTCTCGCGATATTTTATCGTGACGTCGGACTCTCTTCCGGCATGGTCGCCACACGCGTGTCGTCTCGTTTTTTCTCACCCACTCCGCCTTTCTCATTGCGTACACAAGTAAATTCAGTAATTTTTTTGATGGGGGAGGCGGGCAAAAGTCTGAGATGATCTTTTTCGCGCGTAGTGTTATGTCAACGTCTTTATTGTGCCACCATGTTCGTCTACCTGCGGAAGTGTCGTCACCGCTGCTTTACGACCTGTCGTAACATTCTGTAGCAGTGTGACATATGCGACACTAGAGGTCCCCAACCCCCGGTCCGTGGGTTATTTGGTCCCGGGCTGCACAGAAAGAATAAATAATTTACATAATTTCCATTTTATTTATTATCTGAGTTGGTTTGGTCTCCATGGAGCACCCGCCACGTTTCAGCGCCTAATGGATCGGATTCTCACCCCCCACAAGAGGTACGCAGCAGCATACTTGGATGATGTTGTCATACAGAGTCCCGACTGGGAGAGTCACTTACCCCGAGTGCAAGCTGTGATTGACTCCCTCAGAAAAGCAGGTCTCACAGCAAACCCGAGAAAGTGCAGGTTGGCATTTGGCGAGACCAACGACCTGGGCTACACTATAGGACGGGGGCTGGTGAAGCCTCAAGAAGCAAAACTACGGGCTATACAAGATTGGCCCCAACCCCTTAACAAGAAGAAGGTGAGGTCGTTCTTAGGCCTGGCTGGCTACTATAGACGCTTTATTGCTGACTTTGCTACTATAGCAGCTTATTTTGAAGGCACGTTTAAACATTAGCATGGTGACCATAGGGGGAGAGACGATGTTACATCTGTTGTTGTTGCCGCGATGTTACCAGGACTCTACTAATAAAGTTGTATAAAATACACAATGGATTCACGTTTATTATTATATTTAAAAGAAAGAAAAAAAAATGCAAAAAAAATCATTTTATTTTGTTGTATTTATCCGCCGGTCCGTGAAAATATTGTCTTACATTAAACCGGTCAGTGGCGCAAAAAAGATTGGGGATCACTGTGCTACACGAATGTGTGTCAATTCGTTTTCTTCATTTCTTTAAAGGACAACCGACGTCTCCAGACGAGTTGTGTCCATAATTATTAAAATCGCTTCAAATGACTTCTACTGAGCGTATTTTAATAAGATTCCACCGCATATAGCTATATTTTACGTTTTAAGACTCGCGCTGAATATTCAGGAAGTCTTGTTTTTGAGTTGGTGACGAGTCCGTACGTGACGTCACTAAAGGAACACCCCTGACCCAAAAAAAGACGCATTATAGCGGTCCATCACGTCAATGTATTTTGATGTACTTGTTTGGTCTGGGGACCTCGTGTTGCACCCAAAAGCTGCCAGAAGAGGGTGTCCAAGCTCCATATAAGGAATTTATCAGCCTGTGGAAATGGAGGTGGCCACAGGAGGTCGCCATTTTGTGCCTTTTTTTGGGTGAGAGATTTTCCCCCAATGTTGCCTCAACATGTATGCTTTCCTCTTCAGAACTATTTGAATCATATTCATAACTGGATGTGTAACAAGAAAGCATATTCTCCAAATCTGAAGCCATTGTTTTGATTCTCTAGCAATGCAAGACGTGGGTATTTTGGATGCTATAAAACGTTTTTCTGATGTCAGTTAAGAAACAAAAAAGTGATGTCGGTTGTCCTTTAAATAATAATAAATTTCATTTCTAAGCGCCTTTCCAAACTCTCAAGGTCACTTTACAGTTACAAGATCGTTTTTTTCTGCGGTTGAGAAGCGGCAGCCACATGCGCCCGCGTTCACTCAACCCGGAAGTAACTCAAATAGATAGATAGCCAGCTAGACAGTTAGCTAACTAGCTAGATAGTCATATAGCTAATAGCCAGCTACAAGCTAGTTGTAAAGTTCATCCTGTCTACTTGATAATTAATTTAAAACAGATTCTTTTCTTACAGACACTGACAAAGGCGGAAGTATACGCCGAAACATCACAGCTAATTGAACACCTAAAAAACACTGTCCGTAAGGACATAATCTGTTTTAAATTGCCTAAATAGCTAGCTAGGTAGCCAGATAGCTAATAATAATACATTTCATTTCTAAGCGCCTTTCAAAACTCTCAAGATAGCAAATGGATAGCAAATATATAGCCAGCTAGGTAGCTAGCTATTAGATAGAAAACTGATAGCAAATAGATAGCTAGCTAGGTAGCTAGACAGATAGCTAATGGAAAGCAAAATGATAGCGAGCTAGGTAGCTAGAAAATAGCGGCACAGTCCGATTGGCCTTTCTTGGTCCCGGTAAGACACCGAAGTCCTTTTCTGGGTCTCGGGTTTGCGTTGGAGGCATCACCCGTACCAAACAAGCCGAGTCGATGTCGTTTTGGTGAAGCTTGCGGCGAGTTTGAGTTGTTTTTTGCTTTGAAAATGAGAGGAGTCTTTGGTGTTGGTGGCTTGGCTTTGCCCCCCCCCCCTACATCAGGTCCTCGCAAAGAGACTTGAGTGCCATTTTCCGCCCGGTCCTAGCCATCCGGCGAGACCTTCAACTAGCGGCTGAGCGACAACGTCCTCTGAAGGCTCACTGGGCCAAAGCAGACGAGAGCGAGGCCTTCATTGGGGCCTTCTCACCCAGGAAGTCCTCGTTCAGGTGGGCTCGGCGCAACGTGTCGGCAAAACGCTTGTGCGCCGCCCGCCCGGCGTTTTTCTGTCACATGATATCGTTCCCCTGTGTTAGCATGGAGCTAGCTAGCATCGGCGTCCCCCAGGGAACCCACCTGGGCCACTTGCTCCAGCAGCAGCGGCCTGGCGTTCACGCGCTCCTCCATCTCCTTCATCTCCTGCTGATATTCCCTCCGGCGCTGACATTCTTGCTTCCTGGATGCAGAACGCCTCGGTGAGGCCCCGCCCCCCTCAAGCTTAAAAAAGGCCCGCGCGTGTTCTGACCTGAAGTCTTGCAGTTTGCGGGCGAGCGTGAGCGGCAGGCGGGGGTCGTTGGCGCTGGCACGCGCCTGCACGGCCTTCTGCAGCTTCCGTTGCCGCGTCAGGCGCGCCGTCGCCTCCTGCTCGTTGGTCCTCCTGCTCTCCAGCGCCCGCCTGCGCACACGCGGGCGCTTGCTAACCAGTCGGGGGCGCTTCCTCACCCGCCACTGGTCGCCCATCAGATGAAAACGGGCTCCCCTATGCCCAATTTGCCCCCCCCCCCCCCCCCACCCCCGACCCGACTTTGCGGCCATGTTGTTGGCGACCTTTGCTGTCAAAGTCACAAATTGGAGTTCGGAAATAATTTGAGTTTGGATTCCGATCCAGTTGGACATTCGTGATTCTAAGATGCAATTGGGGCATCTCGCTAGCTAATAGCTATCCATTAGCTATCTAGTCGCTCGCTAATAGCTATCCATTCACTCGCTAATAGCTATCTATTCACTCGCTAATAGCTATCTATTTGCTAGCTAGCTGCTAGCTATATATTCGCTAGCTATTAGCTATCTGACTGGCTGGCTATCTATTAGCTGTCTAACTAGCTATCTAGCTAGCTAGCTATTAGTTGTCTATTAGCTGGCTAGCTAACTTGATCTACGTATTTGAGTTATTCCTGGTTGAACGCGGTTACCGTTGCTGGCTACCTACCTAGCTATCTATTTGCTATCTATGAGCTGTCTAACTAGCTAGCTAGCTAGTTAGCTATTAATTTTCTATTAGCTGGTTAGCTAACTTGATCTTCGTATTTGAGTTATTCCTGGTTGAACGCGGTTACCGTTGCTGGCTACCTAGCTAGCTATCAATTAGCTGTCTAACTAGCTAGCTATCTATAGTTATCTTGGTTATCTATGAGCTAGCTAGCTAACTTGATCTTCAATGGGGTCACTTTTGCCGGCTACCTAGCTAGCAATGCTATGAGTTATCTATTTGCTACTTCCGGGTTGAGTGAATGCTAGCGCGTATGGCAGCCACTGCTCACCCACAGAAAAAAAACTTATCCTGTGACTGTAAAGTGACCTTGAGAGTTTTGAAAGGCGCTTAGAAATGAAATGCATTATTATTATTATTATTACCTTGAAGCTACTTTGGAGGGGGCGTGGCCATAGAAGGAGGTGGGCGGGGTTCTGGAGAAGCTCTTTACACAGGTGGTTAGGCAAGGGGGGAGGGGCGGCGGGGGTACCTGACGGCCTCGCGTCGTTTTTTGGTGGCTTCCGTGTCCTTGGCGGGAAGGAGCGGGCGGAGGGTGGAGCTTCGGCTGGCCACTGGCCCACTGCCGCCGCCATTGCTGCCGCCATTGCTGCCGACATTGCCGCCGCCATTGCCGCCGCCATTGCCGCCGCCGCCTTCCTTGGGCTCCTCCAGGCTGGTCCTCCGGTCCGCGCCTAGCCGGAAGGGGCGGCACGCGGTGGTGGGCCTGACCTCCGCCGTCTCCTCGGCGCGCCGACGGAAGCGCTCGTAAGCGGCCCGGAAGTCGGGCGGGTCGCCGTTGATGCTGGGGCGGTGGCTGAAGACGATGGGGGGCCGCCGGTTGCGCTTCTCGCTCTCCGCCAGCCGCTCGGCGACGGCGGAGGGTGGGGCCGAGGCGCCGCGCAGCATCTCGCGGGCTCTCAGCTGCTTCTTGATGCAGCGGTACAGCTGCTCCTCCTCCCTCAGCCCGACCGCCGCTGAGCGCGCCCACTTGGGCGCCGGTTTGGCTTTGAGGGTCTGGCCGGGCGGCGGCGAGGGGGGCGGAGTCTGCTGCCTCAGCCGCCGCCGCTCCTTCTTCAGGCGCTCCCGCTCCATGAAACTGAACGGCTTGGAGCAAGATGAGGGTTAGCCAGCTAGCTAGCCAGTCGGACAGCTAATGGGCTAGCTAATAGATAACTAATAGCTAGCTAGCTAATAGATAATACTACTACTACTACTACTAATAATAATAATAATAATAATATTTCATTTATAAGCGCCTTCCAAAACTCAAGGACGCTTTAGTCACGGGATATTTTTTTCTGCGGGTGAGCAGTGGCAGCCAGATAGCTAGCTAGTTAGACAGCTAATAGATAGTAAATAGATAGCTAGCTCGGTAGCCAGCAACGGTGACCCTGTTCAACCGGGAATAACTCAAATAGATTAAGTTAGCTAACTAGGTAATAGATAACCAATAGCCAGCTAGCCAGCCAGCTAGTCAGACAGCTAATAGCAAATAGATAGCTAGCTAAGTAGCCAGCAACGGTGTCCCCGTACAACAGTGAATAACTCAAATCAATCAAGTCAGCTAGCTAGCTAATAGATAACTAATAGCTAGCTACCTAGCTAGTTAGACAGCTAATAGATAGCAAATAGGACCCGCCAGACGGACGGCAACCTTGGGTTCCAGGCGGCGGCGCCGCAGCTCCGCGTAAAGGCGGACGGGCGTCAGCGGCCGTCTCAGCTCGCCGTTCTGCAGCTCCGCCTCGCCACGGCGCCGCGTCATCTCGAAGCAATCGGGCGACGTTGTGGCGGCGCTCTCGTTCCTTCGCGGCGGCGAGGGCGACGGCCGGCGAAGCGGAGGCTCAAAGCCGGCCCACATGTTCTTGATCAATTCCTTGGGGGACAACGGCGCTCGGGAATCCCCCGCCGTCGCCGCCTCGTCGGACGAAGATGAGGCAGAGGCGGGGGAACCTCGCCGCAGCTCAGCGGCCGAGCGAGACTTCCTCAGACGGCGACGGCGCGGCGCCGACGCCCGCAGCCGCAATTTGCGGCGGTACATGGCTTCCAGCTCGGCCATGGTGCGCAGGTGAGCCCTTTTCAGCTCCTCCAACTTGCCGTAGTAGTCCTCGTTGGTGACGAAGACGCGGCGCGGGTCCTCGTCGCCGTGCGCCACCTGCTGGTGGGGAGGCAGAACAATATTGGCGCTAATAATAATAATACAGTAAAGTCTCGTTATATCGATATTCTCGGGAGTCGGAAAAAATGTCGATATAATCGTACTATCGATATATCCGTCCTGCGCCGAACTGCATTAAAGAGGGGGGGGGATACGTAAATGGGGGATCTTTGATATGACATGTAATTTTATCCTTGGCTTCATGGATTGCATATCTAACATGTTTTTTTTGTACAGTAGTGAAGTGAAAAATAAACTTGTGCATAAAATAAAAACATCTTTACACTTTTTAATGACTATTTCCTTTCAAAAATGCAACCAACCAATGCTAATCCTCAAGTTCTATTCACACGAAGCCACGAACACCAGCATGTACAATCATGAAAAACAGTGATTGTTGCAAGCAATAAAGATATCTGGATGCAACACAATTAAATACTGTACGTGGATGAAAAACCAAAATTGCAACGTTTACATAACTTACGTTGATGCCGCACGTCAAACTATTTCGCGATGAAGGATTTGCTTGTTAGATAGTTCCTCCACAGCCACGATTGCCTTGTACGTTGTTCGGATATCACAATTCTTCTATTAAATCCATGGTTTAATTGGTGTCAAACAACAGTACTGTATACAGTGAGACCTCAATTTACGAACTTAATTGGTTCCCAGACAGAGTGTGTAAGGCGAAAAGTGTGTATCTCAAAAAAAAAATTCCCAT
This sequence comes from Hippocampus bargibanti, assembly GCF_051943395.1. Classification (NCBI taxonomy): domain Eukaryota; kingdom Metazoa; phylum Chordata; class Actinopteri; order Syngnathiformes; family Syngnathidae; genus Hippocampus; species Hippocampus bargibanti. The sequence continues at coordinate 3,432,513 of NC_142743.1, read as the reverse complement.
AGGAAACCATTAAAATGGGAATAATCCGCTCCCGGGTTTCCATAAAATATAGTTAAAAACTATATTTCCCATAGGAAACCATTAAAATGGGAATAATCCGGTCCTGGGTTTCCATAAAATATAGTTTTTAACTAAATAAGCCTTAAAACTACACACAACATATCTTATTTTATGTATAATAAATGTGCTATTGGATTGTAATGAAAGAAATACATTGCATTGTATCATAAAGTTAATTACACGAGGACTGTAATTAAACAAATAAACTGTGCTGTAAAATAAAGTTTTTTTCAACTTCTTGGATTGCCCGAGACCGTCGCTTTGAGAGCACGGAAACACCTTTTGCAACAGACGCACCTTTGATGGCTTCTCTGTTTCGGAGAATGGGAGCAATGGTTGACTTAGCATAGCCGTGCTCGGCCACTAAATCACACAAACGCACACCTCGTTCGTGTTTTTCAATGATCTCCTTCTTCTCAGCAACGGTGATTTTATTTTGTGTCTTCTTGGGCTGAAAACGAGCTTGTGGTGGGTTTTTTTCGGTCCCATCATAGTAAAATTATCAGCAAAAAGTTCTAAGTCGGTGATCGACGTGTGCATTCAATGAGAGGGGGTGTGCAAAGTAGCGCTGGCTGGAGCGCTGTTCGGTCGTGTGCTTCCGCCGAAGATCACTCCGCCAGCCGTGGTAGGTGTGTATTATGAAAATAGTGCTTATTATAAGGTTTAATTTTCATAAATTAGAGGTTATTAAGACGAAAAGTTTGTAAGATAAGGTGTTTGTAAGTTGAGGTCTCACTGTATAAGCTATGCTGCTAGTTTTTTTTTTTAATGTGCTCGCGTCGACAGGATAAACACGGAAGCTGGTTACGTGACAGGGGCTTGGGAGGACCCGACAACAGGGTTCGAGAGAGTGCCTGAATAGGATGCCGGCGCGCAGCTGTGACGAAACAACAGCTCTTGTTTGTATCTGGATGTGATAACGGCTACGTTTTGTTATTAAAAAGACCGACCAGTAGTAATGAAAGCTGTGAGCTATCAACAGTCTCGGCCAATCGCTAGTTTTTTTATTGTGCTTGCGTCGACAGGATAAACACACAGGCTGGTTACGTGACTGGGGGATCTTTAATGCAGTATGGAATGAAAACTAAACATTGTTGCAAAAACGATTGCATCCATATACAGTAGTGGGCATGTACATACAGTAACACTGCAACAAGGAAACTGCTACGCTTACATCTTACTGTACACTATGTATGCATGTTTTGTCTGAGAACCGTGTTGCATCCGAAAGCCGCCAGTAGAGGGCACCCAGGCTCCATAGGATACAGTATACAGTACAGTACATCTTTAATCGATTGCAAACATGTACGCTTTACTCTTTCTCTTCTGTATTTGAATCATATCCATGAAAATGAAAATGGCGTCTGCTCGTGGGAGCTGGTCACATAACCAAGACACGTGACTAAGTCACGTGACCAAGTCGACCAATGGCGCGACCGATGGCGTGTATCGATATAAACATAGCAAAATGGCCGGCGGGAGATGAAAAGGAGCACCGTAGTAACCGGATTATCGTAATAACCATGAATCGTACTAAACAGAACTAATTATACATAAAAAGACTGGAAATGTGCGCGGGAAATGAAAATAGTATCATAATAAGCAGTATTATCAATATAACCGATATAGATATAACGAGACTTTACTGTACCTCTCAATTCTAAGCGCCTTTCAAAACTCTCAAGGTCACTGTACAGTCACGGGATAAATTTTTCAGCAGGTGAGCAACAGCAGCCACACACGCCAGCATTCACTCAAAAGTAACTCAAATACCTAGAAAGCTAGCTAGTTAGCTAATAGATATCTAGACAGCTAATAGATAGCTAGCTAGATAGATAGATCGCTAATATGTTTCCTGACTCAAATAGCTAGGGAGCTTGCTATATAGCTAATAGATAACAAGCTGGATAGATACCTAATAGCTAGCTAGCTAATATAATTCTGGACTCAAATAGGTAAGGAGCTAGCTATATAGCTAATAGATGACCAGCTAGCTAGCTAGCTAGATGGCTAATAGATAAATACGTTTCCTGACTTAAATAGCTAGGTAGATAGCTATATAGCTAATAGATAGAAAGCTAGATACATAGCTAATAGTTAGCTAGCTATTATGTTTCATGACTCAAATAGCGAGGTAGCTAGCGAAATAGCTAATAGATAGCAAACTAGATAGCTATATGGCTAATAGATAGCTAATATGTTTCCTGACTCAAATAGCTCGGTAGCTAGCTATATAGCTAATAGATAGAAAGCTAGATACATAGCTAATAGTTAGCTCGCTAATATGTTTCTTGACTCAAATAGCTAGGTAGTTAGCTATATAGCTACTAGAGAGCAAGCTAGATAGCTAGATGGCTAATATATAGCTAGATAGCTAATATGTTTCCTGACTCAAATAGCTAGGTAGCTAGCTTTATAGCTAATAGATAGCAAGCTAGATAGCTAATAGCTAGTGAGCTAGCTAATATGTTTCTTGACTCAAATAGCTAGGTAACTAGCTATATAGCCAATAGATAGCAAGCTAGATAGAAAGGTGGCTAATAGATTGAAACCAAAGATACACGACCAGATGAAGGATGCAAATAGGACCGTATTTTCCCATGTATAAATTGCACCGGAGTATATTAAATATGCTGTCTAGCTAGCTGTCTAGCCATTAGCAATATGGCAATCTGGCTAGCTTTCTATTGGCTGGCTACCTCGCTAGCTATGTATTAGCTATGTAGCTATCTGGTTGGCTGGCTAGCTATCTAGCTAGCTATCTGTTGGCTATCTATTAGCTGGCGGGCTAGCTGTCTAGCTGGCTACCCCTTAGCTATGTAGCTGTCTAGATGGCTGGCTATCAGAAGGCCCAATAGGTGGAAGGGGAGGGGGTCTTAACATGGCGCCGGTGCCGGGTGGGGTGAGGGATTAGTCACGTGACTCCCCCCATGCTGTCCAATCTCTCCCAGGAAAAAATAAAGCGGCCACCAGCCCACTAAAGCCCCAAAAAAGTCGCTTGCACTTTGACAAATTGGGCAAAATGGCGCATCAACGTATTGATTGGCTCCACTGTGACTCAATCAACATTTGGACAAATGCCAGTTCTCTTCAACTCGTCTGTACTTTACACCAGTGGAAAATTAGCTGTCTGACTGGCTAGCTAGGTGGCTATATATTACGTAGTTATCTATTAGCTAGTTAGCTAACTTGATCTATTTCAGTTATTCCCGGTTGAACGGGGTCACCATTGCTGGCTACCTAGCTAGCTATTTGCTCTCTATTAGCTGTCTAACTAGCTAGCTAGCTAACTTGATCTATTTGAGTTAGTTCCGGGTTTAGTGAAGGTGGCGTGTGTGGCTGCCGCTACTCACCCACAGAAAAACTGATCCTGTGACTGTAAAGTGACCTTTAGAGTTTTGAAAGGCGCTGATAAATGAAATGTATTATTATTATTATGATTAAAAGAAAATCACGGCGCACGGCCATTTCGCTCGACTTTGGACTGACCACCTCCTCCTCCTCGTCCTCCTGGCGGTTGTCCCAATGAACTTCCCCCGAATTGAGCGACCCCTCGTCCCGCTCGGAGGAGGCCAGCGGCGCCCCGGTGTGCCGTTCCGCCGGCAGCTGAAGGCACGACGTCACCAGCGTGTTTGTCCGGTGCGGCGCGTTTTCCATCCCATGGGAAAAGCGTAACAGTCACAAGAAACTCCGACACAAGTACAGCTGGACGCGGATCAAAACCCCTTTATTTTGAGGGGGGTGGGGGGTCAGACAAAGGCTCAAAGATTATAAGGAAGCGGTCGTTGCGTAGCAACGAAACACAGACGTTGTCGAAAGGAAGTGACGTTCCATGACAGGCGTGTCACACGGAAAACGGAACCAATCATTTTTCAAACTTACAACTTTTGATTTATTAATCAATTCAGCAATTTCGATCAATTATATTTAAAAAAAACAGGCCTTCGTTTAAAAACGCGTGTCACCCACTGGCTAAGGGCTAATGCACAAACCACAAAAGTGAAGTGAAATTGATTTTTCAACAAAAAAAAAGCTCAGAGAAATTGTTTGAACACACGTCAGCAAAGGTCGGCGCGCGAAGAAAAGATAGACCCTAAAAGCGACTAGTTACTAGTACAAGGACGAACAAGTGGCTCGGAACGAAGTTAGCGCGAAAACGAAATCAGAGGGAGACGGCCACTGCTGTGCTGTTCTCGAAGGATCTTTAAAGATGGCGCCGCTCGCTGTTGGCCAATCAAGATAGCAGAGATATAACCCCAGGTAAGAAGTCCCACTCCTATTGATTTGTGTGTTTATTATTCTTAAATGCAGGGCTGCAACCGTCAAAATGTTTTAATACTATTTTTTTTTTTCAATTAATCTGATTGAAAACATTTTCAAATCCAATCCATTTAAACTGCAAATACGGAATTGGTAAAGCAAAAAAGTGCACAATCAGGTTGCTTCGTGAACATTCTAAAGCGCTTCTCTCATTTCATTTTATGGTAGAATGTGTCACCTGCCTTCAGCATACTGAGTCAGTGCAATTTGGAAGCTCTTTTGCGGGGGCTTAAAAAGTCCAAAATTTCTTGCTCTAAGGGGTTAATTAACACTGTAGTTGAAATAGACTGATTAAAAAAATGCTGCGTTATAATTTCAATCGTGTAATTCATTGCCAAAACGCATTGATTTTCTCCCTTTGTTATTGCCGACTATTATCCTTGCTGTCATTGCCTTTTTATCGAGCATCTTCATCTTTATTAAGCTAATAGAATTGCTTGTTCTGTAGCCACAAGGGGACACAAGCCCCAACTCCCACTTCCATTTGTTTGTTTATTATTCTATTGTCACCCGCCAAGTTTTTACGTCGGGTGCCCTTCCTGACACAACCCTCTGTATTTATCCGGGCTTGGGACCGGCACAAGAAGACATATGTCCCTTTGTGGCTAGAGAACAAGCAACTCGCTCAGTAAAAGGCTCCCAAACACAAAATGGTAATCGGCACAGCAACATTCAAAAAAGCAAAAACTATACTCACCATAGTAGATGGCAAATAGATAGGTAGCTAGGTCAATAGATAGCTAATAGATAGCAAATAGCTAGCTAGCTTGACTTGTGCGCCCACTATTAATTCATCCGCAGATGCGACGAAAGGTAAGAAGTCCCACTCTCATTGATTTGTGTGCTTACTCTTAATTCCTCCGCAGAGATGCGATGAAAGGTAAGAAGTCCCACTCCAATTGATTTGTGTGCTTACTATTAATATCTCCAGAGATGCCATCAATGGGATGAATTCACCCTCTCATTGATTTGTGTGCTTACTATTCTTGATTCATCCGCAGAGATGATTCGACGAAAGGTAGAAGTTTCACTCTCATTGATTTGTGTGCTTACTCTTAATTCCTCCGCAGAGATGCGATGAAAGGTAAGAAGTCCCACTCCAATTGATTTGTGTGCTTACTATTAATTTCTCCAGAGATGCCATCAATGGGATGAATTCACCCTCTCATTGATTTGTGTGCTTACTATTCTTAATTCATCCGCAGAGATGATTCGACGAAAGGTAGAAGTTTCACTCTCATTGATTTGTGTGCTTACTCTTAATTCCTCCGCAGAGATGCGATGAAAGGTAAGAAGTCCCACTCCAATTGATTTGTGTGCTTACTATTAATTTCTCCAGAGATGCCATCAATGGGATGAATTCACCCTCTCATTGATTTGTGTGCTTACTATTCTTAATTCATCCGCAGAGATATACAAAAGGTAAGAAGTCCCACTCTTATTGATTTATATGCTTACTATTCCTAATTAATTCAATAAGATTTTAGCAGTGTTTGAAATAACGTCTGCCCGGAGCGTACAACTAAGCAAACTACTAAAGCCACGTGAACTCCTCTTTCTAAGCGCCTTTCAAAACTCTCAAGTATATTTTACAGTCACGATTAAGTCCGAAGCAGGCTTCTGATTGGCTGCCGTGCCGAGTATGCAAATTTGCCTGTTTCGTGCTTCAGACTTTTCCGAGCGTTATAAGGTCGTTCGTGCATTTGAATATCCTTTTCCAAAGTAGGTTGACAGAACCATAGCCCCAGAAGAAAGCTAACAAAATCTATGACGCTACAAAACGTAAACGTACATTATACCGTGACTGTAAAGTGTACTTGATAGTTTTGAAAGGCGCTTAGAAAGAGTCCACGTGGCTTTTAGCAGACAACGCAACACAAACGTTGCATTGTGCACCATGATGACAAACGGACACCGGAGCAAAATCTTCAGCAAGGGATTTTTAGCATAAATTAAGCAAGGGAGCATTTGTGGGAGGTACTTCCTTAATTTAAAAAAAATCCTTTATACTTTGCAACAATGTTTAATTTTTGCGATTAGTCGTCTTATTGTGTTTCAAGTTGTGAAAAATGGGGCAGGCAACTTCACGAATGTATGGAAAAAAAACCACCCAGATGGTTCTTTTCTGCATAGCTCATTTAGATGCCAGATTATGCAGCTGTTCGACCCCCCCTAAAAAAATGAGAGGCACTTGTATCGTTCCACAAATAACGTCTTTTATTAATTCAAGCAAGAAGTTGGTTAACCCGGCGGGTCGTCGGCGCCTCTGCAAAATTAACGTGTGTTGACCTGAAAAACAAGAACGCGGCATTGAGCACCAGAAGGCAAACGCAAAACGGAGACGAGGGGGGGGTCTCGCTCCTACCACGTCGTCGATCTTGAGGATGCTGCGCACCGTCTCGGTGGCCAACGTGAGGGCGCTGACGGACACCAGCAGGGGCTGCACCACAAGCTCCTCCAGGATGTTGGAGATCCCGCCCTGTCGCCAGCGCGGGTGAGATAACGGCGATGACCGCTAACAACGAGCAAACCGTCGGCCTTTACCTTGCGCACGTTGATGCCGGCCATCTTGTCTCCCTGGGCGTGGCGGTTGCGCAGTTCAGTGACGGTGCAGATGGGGTTGAGTCCGGCGTTCTCGGCCAGTGTGGACGGGATCACCTCAAGGGCGTCGGCGTACGCGCGCACGCAGTACGCCTCCATGCCGGCCAGCGTGCGCGAGTACTCGGCCAGCCGCACAGCCAGCTCGATCTCGGGGGCGCCGCCGCCGGCGATCAGGGCCCTGCGGGGAGGCGCCCGCCGCCGGTTCAGTGACGCCGACTCGACCGCGGGGCGACCGACGCGACATGTGGGCGCGCCCCCTCGCTCGCAACAGGGCGAGGGCCAAGGGGAGCCCGCCGTCGTTAATGTGCCTCCATGTGTTACGCCCCGGCACCAAGGGGGCGTGCCGGGGCGCCTTTGAAAGGAGGGGATGGCAAACGGGCGACAAACGGGCGTCGGTTAGCGAATGGCGGCCCACCTCTTCTTGACCAGGCAGCGGATGACGCAGAGGGCGTCGTGGATGGACCTCTCGGCCTCCTCCAGGACCAGCTTGTTGGAACCCCTCACCACAATGCTCACAGTCTTGCCAGGGTTGGCGCAACCCGTGATCTGGGGGGCATTTGGGGTCAACGCCGTTCATTAATAATAATAATAATAATAAATACATTTAATTTCTAAGCGCCTTTCAAAACTCTTCTGGTCACTTTACAGTCACAGGATCGGTTTTTCTGCGGGTGCGAAGCGGCAGCCACATGCGCCAGTGTTCACTCAACCCGGAAGTAACTCAAGTAGATAGAATGCTAGCCAGCTAGCTAACAAATAGCTAATAGATAGCCAGGTAGACAGTTAGCTAACTAGCTAGATAGCCATATAGCTAATAAATAGCCAGCTACATGTGCTAATAGATAGCAAATAGAACTCCATTTGTCAGGCGATCGTTTGCCAACACACCTTGATGAGCTTCCCCGAGCCGTCCAGGTGGACCTCCTCCGCCGTTTCGGCCGCGCCGAGCATCTCAGGGGCGAAGTGGTCGATGTGGGCAATGGGCTTGGTGCCGATGGTCTGAAAAGACCATTTGGGTGTTCAACGGGCGCAGGCATGGGAATACCCGCGGACGCCCCCCCACCGATGGAGGGGGGGGCGTCGCTCACCTTGCAGATGAACTCAATGTCCTCCCTCTCGATGTCCTTCACCACCATGATCTTCATCTTGTTGAGGAAGTGAAGCGCCAGGTCGCTCAGGGCGTCCCTGCGCCGCAAATCGGTAGGGGGGATGGGCGAATCGTCAACGGCCTTTGGGCCCACGTGGCGACTTGTTGCCCCGCCCACCTGAGGATGGACTTCTGGATGAGGAGAACGTTGCAGCCGGCCTTCTTGATCTGCTTGACCATGTTGAGGATGTAGGCGCGTTCCTCGCGCAGCACGCGGTCCATCTGGGCGTAGTCCGACACCACGATCTGGTTGTCCATCTGCCAAACGCCCCAAAAACAAAGTCAAATCTACGCCGTCGCCCGGCGACAACCCCCCCCCCCCCGAGACGCCACTCACGTCCGTTTTGGGCGCCGACAAGCAGAACTGGATCAGGCCGATCTTGGCTTTCTCCACCCGACTGACGCCGGCGCTCGCCACCCTCTGGGTGAGGACCAGCCCGTCCACCAGCTCGCAGTCGTCGATGGTGCCCCTGAGCGACGCAGTGGGGGACGTGAGGATTCGACGTCGTTAAGCCCCTCCCCCCCTCGCTCACCCGAGCTTCTTGATGACTTTGATGTCCTGCAGGTCGACGGCGGTGGCGGCGGCGGGGTCGATGACGCGCATGACGGCGTCCACGCTCATGGGCGCCAGCAGGCTGGAATACTGCGATACCACTTTGGAACACAGCGAGGTGGTGGCGCTGTTGAGCAGCGTCTCGCGGTCGCTCAGCTCCACTGGGCGGCTCATTTCCGTCAGCACCTGTGCCCCCTTGTCCACCGCCTTCTGGAACGACTCAGAGATTATGGTGGGGTGGATGCCTGCGGGGACAAAACAAGCGACAGGTGAATGCACGCCGGACACTGGAGATGACGGTGAACTTCGGGGAACGTCTGTCATTGCGGTTGCTTCTCACGCTAGCCAACTGTGGAGGCCTTCAACTTTCTGGGAAGAAGCTACCAAAGAAGCTACCGAAGAAGCCAATGAAAAAGCTACCGGAAAGGCGACTGAAAAGGCTACAGAAAAAGCTAATGAAAAAGCTACTTAAGCTACTGAAGAAGCTAATGAAAAGGCTACCAAAGAAGCTAATGAAAAAGCTACCAAAGAAGCTAATGAAACAGCTACCAAGGAAGCTAATGAAAAAGCTACCAAAGAAGCTAATGAAAAAGCTATCAAAAAAGCGGCTGAAGAAGCTCATAAAGAAGCTGCTGAAGAAGCTACCGAAGACGCTACCGAAGAAGCCAATGGAAAAAGCTACCGAAAAGGTGACTGAAAAAGCTACCGAAAAAGCTAATGAAAAAGCTACTTAAGCTACTGAAGAATCTACCGAAGAAGCTAATGAAAAAGCTACCAAAGAAGCTAATGAAAAAGCTACCAAAGAAGCTAATGAAAAAGCTACCAAAGAAGCTAATGAAAAATCTACCAAAGAAGCTACAGAAAAAGCTATCAAAAAAGCGACTGAAGAAGCTCATAAAGAAGTTGCTGAAGAAGCTACCGAAGAAGCCAATGGAAAAAGCTACCGAAAAGGCAACTGAAAAAGCTAATGAAAAAGCTACTTAAGCTACTGAAGAAGCTACCGAAGAAGCTAATGAAAAAGCTACCAAAGAAGCTAATGAAAAATCTACCAAAGAAGCTACCGAAAAAGCTATCAAAAAAGCGGCTGAAGAAGCTCATAAAGAAGCTGCTGAAGAAGCTACCGAAGACGCTACCGAAGAAGCCAATGGAAAAAGCTACCGAAAAGGTTACCGGAAAGGCGACTGAAAAAGCTACCGAAAAAGCTAATGAAAAAGCTACTTAAGCTACTGAAGAAGCTACCGAAGAATCTAATGAAAAAGCTACCAAAGAAGCTAATGAAAAAGCTACCAAAGAAGCTAATGAAACAGCTACCAAGGAAGCTAATGAAAAAGCTACCAAAGAAGCTAATGACAAAGCTACCAAAGAAGCTAATGAAAAAGCTACCAAAGAAGCTAATGAAAAAGCTACCAAAGAAGCTAATGAAACAGCTACCAAGGAAGCTAATGAAAAAGCTACCAAAGAAGCCAATGGAAAAAGCTACCGAAAAGGTTACCGGAAAGGCGACTGAAAAAGCTACCGAAAAAGCTACTTAAGCTACTGAAGAAGCTACCGAAGAAGCCAATGAAAAAGCTACCAAAGAAGCTAATGAAAAAGCTACCAAAGAAGCTAATGAAAAAGCTACCAAAGAAGCTAATGACACCGCTACCAAGGAAGCTAATGAAAAAGCTACCAAAGAAGCTACCGAAAAAGCTATCAAAAAAGCGGCTGAAGAAGCTCATAAAGAAGCTGCTGAAGAAGCTACCGAAGAAGCCAATGGAAAAAGCTACCGAAAAGGTTACCGGAAAGCCGACTGAAACAGCTACCGAAAAAGCTAATGAAAAAGCTACTTAAGCTAATGAAAAAGCTACCAAAGAAGCTAATGAAAAAGCTACCAAAGAAGCTAATGAAACAGCTACCAAGGAAGCTAATGAAAAAACTACCAAAGAAGCTAATGAAAAAGCTACCAAAGAAGCTAATGACACCGCTACCAAGGAAGCTAATGAAAAAGCTACCAAGGAAGCTAATGAAAAATCTACCAAAGAAGCTACCGAAAAAGCTATCAAAAAAGCGGCTGAAGAAGCTCATAAAGAAGCTGCTGAAGAAGCTACCGAAGACGCTACCGAAGAAGCCAATGGAAAAAGCTACCGAAAAGGCGACTGCAAAAGCTACCGAAAAAGCTAATGAAAAAGCTACCAAAGAAGCCAATGGAAAAAGCTACCGGGGGGGGGGGGGGGGGGGGGGGGGGGGGGGGGGGGGGGGGGGGGGGGGGGGGGGGGGGGGGGGGGGGGGGGGGGGGGGGGGGGGGGGGGGGGGGGGGGGGGGGGGGGGGGGGGGGGGGGGGGGGGGGGGGGGGGGGGGGGGGGGGGGGGGGGGGGGGGGGGGGGGGGGGGGGGGGGGGGGGGGGGGGGGGGGGGGGGGGGGGGGGGGGGGGGGGGGGGGGGGGGGGGGGGGGGGGGGGGGGGGGGGGGGGGGGGGGGGGGGGGGGTGGGGGGGGGGGGGGGGGGGGGGGGGGGGGGGGGGGGGGGGGGGGGGGGGGGGGGGGGGGGGGGGGGGGGGGGGGGGGGGGGGGGGGGGGGGGGGGGGGGGGGGGGGGGGGGGGGGGGGGGGGGGGGGGGGGGGGGGGGGGGGGGGGGGGGGGGGGGGGGGGGGGGGGGGGGGGGGGGGGGGGGGGGGGGGGGGGGGGGGGGGGGGGGGGGGGGGGGGGGGGGGGGGGGGGGGGGGGGGGGGGGGGGGGGGGGGGGGGGGGGGGGGGGGGGGGGGGGGGGGGGGGGGGGGGGGGGGGGGGGGGGGGGGGGGGGGGGGGGGGGGGGGGGGGGGGGGGGGGGGGGGGGGGGGGGGGGGGGGGGGGGGGGGGGGGGGGGGGGGGGGGGGGGGGGGGGGGGGGGGGGGGGGGGGGGGGGGGGGGGGGGGGGGGGGGGGGGGGGGGGGGGGGGGGGGGGGGGGGGGGGGGGGGGGGGGGGGGGGGGGGGGGGGGGGGGGGGGGGGGGGGGGGGGGGTGGGGGGGGGGGGGGGGGGGGGGGGGGGGGGGGGGGGGGGGGGGGGGGGGGGGGGGGGGGGGGGGGGGGGGGTGGGGGGGGGGGGGGGGGGGGGGGGGGGGGGGGGGGGGGGGGGGGGGGGGGGGGGGGGGGGGGGGGGGGGGGTGGGGGGGGGGGGGGGGGGGGGGGGGCGGGGGGGGGGGGGGGGGGGGGGGGGGGGGGGGGGGGGGGGGGGGGGGGGGGGGTGGGGGGGGGGGGGGGGGGGGGGGGGGGGGGGGGGGGGGGGGGGGGGGGTGGGGGGGGGGGGGGGGGGGGGGGGGGGGGGGGGGGGGGGGGGGGGGGGGGGGGGGGGGGGGGGGGGGGGGGGGGGGCGGGGGGGGGGGGGGGGGGGGGGGGGGGGGGGGGGGGGGGGGGGGGGGGGGGGGGGGGGGGGGGGGGGGGGGGGGGGGGGGGGGGGGGGGGGGGGGGGGGGGGGGGGGGGGGGGGGGGGGGGGGGGGGGGGGGGGGGGGGGGGGGGGGGGGTGGGGGGGGGGGGGGGTGGGGGGGGGGGGGGGGGGGGGGGGGGGGGGGGGGGGGGGGGGGGGGGGGGGGGGGGGGGGGGGGGGGGGGGGGGGGGGGGGGGGGGGGGGGGGGGGGGGGGGGGGGGGGGGGGGGGGGGGGGGGGGGGGGGGGGGGGGGGGGGGGGGGGGGGGGGGGGGGGGGGGGGGGGGGGGGGGGGGGGGGGGGGGGGGGGGGGGGGGGGGGGGGGGGGGGGGGGGGGGGGGGGGGGGGGGGGGGGGGGGGGGGGGGGGGGGGGGGGGGGGGGGGGGGGGGGGGGGGGGGGGGGGGGGGGGGGGGGGGGGGGGGGGGGGGGGGGGGGGGGGGGGGGGGGGGGGGGGGGGGGGGGGGGGGGGGGGGGGGGGGGGGGGGGGGGGGGGGGGGGGGGGGGGGGGGGGGGGGGGGGGGGGGGGGGGGGGGGGGGGGGGGGGGGGGGGGGGGGGGGGGTGGGGGGGGGGGGGGGGGGGGGGGGGGGGGGGGGGGGGGGGGGGGGGGGGGGGGGGGGGGGGGGGGGGGGGGGGGGGGGGGGGGGGGGGGGGGGGGGGGGGGGGGGGGGGGGGGGGGGGGGGGGGGGGGGGGGGGGGGGGGGGGGGGGGGGGGGGGGGGGGGGGGGGGGGGGGGGGGGGGGGGGGGGGGGGGGGGGGGGGGGGGGGGGGGGGGGGGGGGGGGGGGGGGGGGGGGGGGGGGGGGGGGGGGGGGGGGGGGGGGGGGGGGTGGGGGGGGGGGGGGGGGGGGGGGGGGGGGGGGGGGGGGGGGGGGGGGGGGGGGGGGGGGGGGGGGGGGGGGGGGGGGGGGGGGGGGGGGGGGGGGGGGGGGGGGGGGGGGGGGGGGGGGGGGGGGGGGGGGGGGGGGGGGGGGGGGGGGGGGGGGGGGGGGGGGGGGGGGGGGGGGGGGGGGGGGGGGGGGGGGGGGGGGGGGGGGGGGGGGGGGGGGGGGGGGGGGGGGGGGGGGGGGGGGGGGGGGGGGGGGGGGGGGGGGGGGGGGGGGGGGGGGGGGGGGGGGGGGGGGGGGGGGGGGGGGGGGGGGGGGGGGGGGGGGGGGGGGGGGGGGGGGGGGGGGGGGGGGGGGGGGGGGGGGGGGGGGGGGGGGGGGGGGGGGGGGGGGGGGGGGGGGGGGGGGGGGGGGGGGGGGGGGGGGGGGGGGGGGGGGGGGGGGGGGGGGGGGGGGGGGGGGGGGGGGGGGGGGGGGGGGGGGGGGGGGGGGGGGGGGGGGGGGGGGGGGGGGGGGGGGGGGGGGGGGGGGGGGGGGGGGGGGGGGGGGGGGGGGGGGGGGGGGGGGGGGGGGGGGGGGGGGGGGGGGGGGGGGGGGGGGGGGGGGGGGGGGGGGGGGGGGGGGGGGGGGGGGGGGGGGGGGGGGGGGGGGGGGGGGGGGGGGGGGGGGGGGGGGGGGGGGGGGGGGGGGGGGGGGGGGGGGGGGGGGGGGGGGGGGGGGGGGGGGGGGGGGGGGGGGGGGGGGGGGGGGGGGGGGGGGGGGGGGGGGGGGGGGGGGGGGGGGGGGGGGGGGGGGGGGGGGGGGGGGGGGGGGGGGGGGGGGGGGGGGGGGGGGGGGGGGGGGGGGGGGGGGGGGGGGGGGGGGGGGGGGGGGGGGGGGGGGGGGGGGGGGGGGGGGGGGGGGGGGGGGGGGGGGGGGGGGGGGGGGGGGGGGGGGGGGGGGGGGGGGGGGGGGGGGGGGGGGGGGGGGGGGGGGGGGGGGGGGGGGGGGGGGGGGGGGGGGGGGGGGGGGGGGGGGGGGGGGGGGGGGGGGGGGGGGGGGGGGGGGGGGGGGGGGGGGGGGGGGGGGGGGGGGGGGGGGGGGGGGGGGGGGGGGGGGGGGGGGGGGGGGGGGGGGGGGGGGGGGGGGGGGGGGGGGGGGGGGGGGGGGGGGGGGGGGGGGGGGGGGGGGGGGGGGGGGGGGGGGGGGGGGGGGGGGGGGGGGGGGGGGGGGGGGGGGGGGGGGGGGGGGGGGGGGGGGGGGGGGGGGGGGGGGGGGGGGGGGGGGGGGGGGGGGGGGGGGGGGGGGGGGGGGGGGGGGGGGGGGGGGGGGGGGGGGGGGGGGGGGGGGGGGGGGGGGGGGGGGGGGGGGGGGGGGGGGGGGGGGGGGGGGGGGGGGGGGGGGGGGGGGGGGGGGGGGGGGGGGGGGGGGGGGGGGGGGGGGGGGGGGGGGGGGGGGGGGGGGGGGGGGGGGGGGGGGGGGGGGGGGGGGGGGGGGGGGGGGGGGGGGGGGGGGGGGGGGGGGGGGGGGGGGGGGGGGGGGGGGGGGGGGGGGGGGGGGGGGGGGGGGGGGGGGGGGGGGGGGGGGGGGGGGGGGGGGGGGGGGGGGGGGGGGGGGGGGGGGGGGGGGGGGGGGGGGGGGGGGGGGGGGGGGGGGGGGGGGGGGGGGGGGGGGGGGGGGGGGGGGGGGGGGGGGGGGGGGGGGGGGGGGGGGGGGGGGGGGGGGGGGGGGGGGGGGGGGGGGGGGGGGGGGGGGGGGGGGGGGGGGGGGGGGGGGGGGGGGGGGGGGGGGGGGGGGGGGGGGGGGGGGGGGGGGGGGGGGGGGGGGGGGGGGGGGGGGGGGGGGGGGGGGGGGGGGGGGGGGGGGGGGGGGGGGGGGGGGGGGGGGGGGGGGGGGGGGGGGGGGGGGGGGGGGGGGGGGGGGGGGGGGGGGGGGGGGGGGGGGGGGGGGGGGGGGGGGGGGGGGGGGGGGGGGGGGGGGGGGGGGGGGGGGGGGGGGGGGGGGGGGGGGGGGGGGGGGGGGGGGGGGGGGGGGGGGGGGGGGGGGGGGGGGGGGGGGGGGGGGGGGGGGGGGGGGGGGGGGGGGGGGGGGGGGGGGGGGGGGGGGGGGGGGGGGGGGGGGGGGGGGGGGGGGGGGGGGGGGGGGGGGGGGGGGGGGGGGGGGGGGGGGGGGGGGGGGGGGGGGGGGGGGGGGGGGGGGGGGGGGGGGGGGGGGGGGGGGGGGGGGGGGGGGGGGGGGGGGGGGGGGGGGGGGGGGGGGGGGGGGGGGGGGGGGGGGGGGGGGGGGGGGGGGGGGGGGGGGGGGGGGGGGGGGGGGGGGGGGGGGGGGGGGGGGGGGGGGGGGGGGGGGGGGGGGGGGGGGGGGGGGGGGGGGGGGGGGGGGGGGGGGGGGGGGGGGGGGGGGGGGGGGGGGGGGGGGGGGGGGGGGGGGGGGGGGGGGGGGGGGGGGGGGGGGGGGGGGGGGGGGGGGGGGGGGGGGGGGGGGGGGGGGGGGGGGGGGGGGGGGGGGGGGGGGGGGGGGGGGGGGGGGGGGGGGGGGGGGGGGGGGGGGGGGGGGGGGGGGGGGGGGGGGGGGGGGGGGGGGGGGGGGGGGGGGGGGGGGGGGGGGGGGGGGGGGGGGGGGGGGGGGGGGGGGGGGGGGGGGGGGGGGGGGGGGGGGGGGGGGGGGGGGGGGGGGGGGGGGGGGGGGGGGGGGGGGGGGGGGGGGGGGGGGGGGGGGGGGGGGGGGGGGGGGGGGGGGGGGGGGGGGGGGGGGGGGGGGGGGGGGGGGGGGGGGGGGGGGGGGGGGGGGGGGGGGGGGGGGGGGGGGGGGGGGGGGGGGGGGGGGGGGGGGGGGGGGGGGGGGGGGGGGGGGGGGGGGGGGGGGGGGGGGGGGGGGGGGGGGGGGGGGGGGGGGGGGGGGGGGGGGGGGGGGGGGGGGGGGGGGGGGGGGGGGGGGGGGGGGGGTGGGGGGGGGGGGGGGGGGGGGGGGGGGGGGGGGGGGGGGGGGGGGGGGGGGGGGGGGGGGGGGGGGGGGGGGGGGGGGGGGGGGGGGGGGGGGGGGGGGGGGGGGGGGGGGGGGGGGGGTGGGGGGTTGGGGGGGGGGGGGGGGGGGGGGGGGGGGGGGGGGGGGGGGGGGGGGGGGGGGGGGGGGGGGGGGGGGGGGGGGGGGGGGGGGGGGGGGGGGGGGGGGGGGGGGGGGGGGGGGGGGGGGGGGGGGGGGGGGGGGGGGGGGGGGGGGGGGGGGGGGGGGGGGGGGGGGGGGGGGGGGGGGGGGGGGGGGGGGGGGGGGGGGGGGGGGGGGGGGGGGGGGGGGGGGGGGGGGGGGGGGGGGGGGGGGGGGGGGGGGGGGGGGGGGGGGGGGGGGGGGGGGGGGGGGGGGGGTGGGGGGGGGGGGGGGGGGGGGGGGGGGGGGGGGTGGGGGGGGGGGGGGGGGGGGGGGGGGGGGGGGGGGGGGGGGGGGGAAAAGGTTACCGGAAAGGCGACTGAAAAAGCTACCGAAAAAGCTACTTAAGCTACTGAAGAAGCTACCGAAGAAGCCAATGAAAAAGCTACCAAAGAAGCTAATGAAAAAGCTACCAAAGAAGCTAATGAAAAAGCTACCAAAGAAGCTAATGACACCGCTACCAAGGAAGCTAATGAAAAAGCTACCAAAGAAGCTACCGAAAAAGCTATCAAAAAAGCGGCTGAAGAAGCTCATAAAGAAGCTGCTGAAGAAGCTACCGAAGAAGCCAATGGAAAAAGCTACCGAAAAGGTTACCGGAAAGCCGACTGAAACAGCTACCGAAAAAGCTAATGAAAAAGCTACTTAAGCTAATGAAAAAGCTACCAAAGAAGCTAATGAAAAAGCTACCAAAGAAGCTAATGAAACAGCTACCAAGGAAGCTAATGAAAAAACTACCAAAGAAGCTAATGAAAAAGCTACCAAAGAAGCTAATGACACCGCTACCAAGGAAGCTAATGAAAAAGCTACCAAGGAAGCTAATGAAAAATCTACCAAAGAAGCTACCGAAAAAGCTATCAAAAAAGCGGCTGAAGAAGCTCATAAAGAAGCTGCTGAAGAAGCTACCGAAGACGCTACCGAAGAAGCCAATGGAAAAAGCTACCGAAAAGGCGACTGCAAAAGCTACCGAAAAAGCTAATGAAAAAGCTACTTAAGCTACTGAAGAAGCTACCGAAGAAGCTAATGAAAAAGCTACCAAAGAAGCTAATGACACAGCTACCAAGGAAGCTAATGAAAAATCTACCAAAGAAGCTATCAAAAAAGCGGCTGAAGAAGCTCATAAAGAAGCTGCTGAAGAAGCTACCGAAGAAGCTACAGAAGCTCGGCCTGCCACAGGAAGTGCTACCACATTTTGACACGCCAGTCATCCAATCAATCCTGTATACTTGCACACGCTTCGGTTTGGGGCCGCCACAAAAATGGACAAAATACGACTTCAGCCGGCCCCCAAAAAAAATCCTTAGCACCGCCCTAGCCACTCTCCAGGACTTGCACACTGCAGGAAGCAAGACTAGAGTGCAGAAAATCCCACTAGACCCTCCGCACCCTGCCCACCACCTTTTCCAGCGACTCCCCTAAGGCAGGCGCTACTGACCTATGCGTCCTCCATACTTCTTTGTCATGTCTTTTTGACGATGATACTAGTGCAGTGTGTTCCAGCAAAGATAAATCCCTTCTGTGTAGTACACACTTGGCCAATCAAGATGATTGATCTGTGATTTGAGCGCCAAATGTTTGTCCGGTCACCTTTTTGGAGCAGTTTGGAGCAGGCGTCAAGGAGGGCGCCGGCGATCACCACCACCGAGGTGGTGCCGTCGCCCGCCTCGATGTCTTGGGCCTTGGACAGCTCCACCAGCTGCAACACACACACAGCCATGTTGGGAGGGGCACGCCGACAGCCATGTTGGGAGGTGCGGTGGGCTGGAATGAGGCGTCACGGCGGAACGTACCATCTTGGCGGCAGGGTGCAGCACCTGCATCTGCTTCAAGATGGTCGCCCCGTCGTTGGTGATGGTCACGTCTCCTTTCTCATCCTGGATCTGAAAACAAGGCGGAGGAAGGCGCGTTCACGGCAACAGCCGCCGACCACGAGTAGAGTCGGCGCCGCGCCTTCACTCACCATCTTGTCCATTCCTTTGGGTCCCAGGCTGGTTCTGATGGCATCTGCCACGGCTGTATCAACAACATGGTCGCTGGCATTATTGATCGATACGGGATTCACGTAGTATCACCGCGCATGACGAATCGACCAGTGATGTCATTCGCGAACGAGTCGGTTCTTAGAGCCGGATCTCTGAACGAAGAGAGCCGGTTTCTAACAAGGAGCCGGAAATGGGAGCCGACTTTATTTTGTCCCCTCTTCCCCGCCCCCGGTCTTAAAGCCGCACGTAATTGCTCGATATCCGTGGTAGAGGAGAAAGGGGAGAATTACAGACACACGAAGCAGTGAGGAGAAGTGGGGGGCTAGGGTAGACAGGTGGACAAATGTTATTACATTATCCTGTTGTTATTATTATTCAATTATTATATTTTTTTCTAGTTGGTATGATAGCATTATTAATATGAAAAGCAAATTAGTAACAGCTGATCATCAGACCAGAATAAAAATAATACATTTCATTTCTAAGCACCTTTCAAAACGCTCAAGGTCACCTTACATGTCAAGTTTCTCTGTGGGTGAGCAGCGGTAGCCACATGCGCCAGCGTTCACTCAACCCAGAAGTAACTCAAATAGATAGAAAGCTAGCTGGCTAATAGATAGCTACTTAGATAGCTAGTTGTGTTAAGTTCTTTTTTTTGATGGTGATACTAGTGCAGCGTGTTCTACCGGAAACGAATTCCTCGTGTGTTCTACATGGCAATAAATATGATTCTGTCTCCTTATTATCTGTTACAAATTAGCTATATAGCTATTTAGCTAATAGATATATAGAAGAGCTATATGTGTTTTGTGTTGTGTCACATTAGTACAGGAAATGTTTGGAATACTTAATCGCACGTAGAGCATTCAAACAAGTAACCACAGGGCAAGTGAAAATTAGTGGATGCTCTCTGTGCACATGTAAATCAAGCCACATAAATACAAATATTTGATATTGTCTATTTTTTACACGAGTAATTCATTTTTCACATAATTTTACGATTTTTGTTAGTTAATTTAAGCAGAAAAAAAACTGAGGAGCCATTTGGGAGCAAAAGAGCCGAATCTTTTTAGTGAGACGAGCCAAAAGAACCAGCTCTCTGAAAAGAGCCGCAACTCCCATCACTAGAATCGACACCCCGTCACGAACCCCAACCGCTCCCCTTCTAGTTGTGAACCCCGTGCCGCCATTGGGCCGCCCGACGACTAAACCTTCCGTCGGCGCCCACGGCGACAAAATGTCGCCTTTTCGACACCCGGCGGCCTTTCAATTACCTTTGGCGGCGGAAATGTTGCTGTAGCGGATCTGAGCCGGCTTGTCGCGGTCCACGTACGCCCCTCCTTTGTGTTTGCCTCCGTTCGGAGCCTTTGGCCCTGCCATCGCGACTCAATACTCGGCGGGAGATGTCGGGGGGACCTTGACAACGGGAACTGGGAGTCCCCGAGATGAAATGCGGAGCCTGCGTTTGTGATGGAACTCGATTTTCCGATGTCCGTCCGAGCCGATTCAGAAGCTTCCACAATGGCCGGGAGGAGCGGAGAAGAGGACGCGTAGAGATGACGTCACAAGGCACTACTTGCCGAGCGCCGAAACGAACGCGTCCCAATTGAAATGTTTTGGAATACAGAGGCTCAATAAAAATAATATTCATTGTATATAATAATAATAATAATAATAATAATAATAATAATAATAATAATAAGAAGAAGAAGAAAAGTGCCCAATGTAGAAAAACATCCCCTAAAAAATGGACTTTGTGCGGACAATCCAGGCCAATATTCGGCCCGCGATATCGTTTCCGTCGTGATTCAAAATGACCGGCGCAACACTGACCGCAAGCGGCAAATCGCAGGTTACACGCAGACAGCAGTTTCCTGCTCTTCTGGATTTTCACGCGGAGGTCGTCAGTAAAACGTCAACTAATGTTCTTATCGTGTCACGCGGAATGTGTCGTTTTTCCGCGAGGCCCGTCGTGATATCTGGCGTGGATAGGTCGGAACCACTTTCCGCGATGTTCTTTGTCATCTGATTGTGGTATTATTCTTTGAGAACGTGTTTTCAGAATCAGAGGCCTTTAATAGCGTCCACTAGTGATGGGAATTTCGGCTCTTTTCAGAGAGCCGATTCTTTTGGGTCAGCTCACTAAAAAGATCCAGCTCTTTTGGCTCTCAAATGGCTCCTCAGTTTGTTTGTTTTCTTTTGTTGCTGAAAAAAATCTTGTAAAATTATGTTATGAAAACGAATTACTCATGTAAAAAAATACACTATATCAAATATTTTTATTTATATGGCTTGATTCATATGTGCACGGAGCGCATCCACAAACTTTCACTTTCCCTGTGGTTACTGTGGTCTGATGATCAGCTGTCACTAATTTGCTTTTCATATTAATAATGCTATCATACTAACTATTAAAAATATCATAATTGAATAATAATAACAACATAATGTGATAACATTTGTCCACCTGTCTACCCCTTCTCCTCACTGCTGCGTGTGTCTGTAATTCTCCCCTCCCTCCTCTACCACGGACCTTGACCAATCACGTGTGGCTTTAACCGAAGACTGGGGGCGGGTAATAGAGGGGGGAAAAGTCGGCTCCCATTACCGGCTCCTTGTTAACAGCCGGATCTCTTCGTTCACTTCAAAGATCCGGGTCTATGAACCAGCTCGTTCGCGAACGACACATCACTAGCGTCCGCGCCGAATGAAAAAAAAACGAGCCGCTCCGGTTCGATTATGAGGCCTGATCAGACCGGAAGCACTTTTCTTCGCCTGAGAGAAGGAGCGACCACATTGAAAAGGTTGTGAGCTGTCTTGTTGGGGAACTTTACGACTGTATTGACACCCCCCCGGTTGTGTGATTGACGTGCGAGGAGGAGATGCTCCCCCTGAAGGAGAAGGACAAGGCGATCGTCGGCAAGCTGCTGGCGGCCGGCTGCTGCGCCCGCTGCGTGCTCAGGTTCTGCTGTGTCGGAGTCCCGGACGCCTACAGGCGCAGCCGCCAGGAAACGCTCAGGCAACTTCGAGACTTCGTGGACGCTCCGGACCAGAATGTGGCCGCATCTGAACCGGCTCGCAAAAGAAGCAAAATGGAGTCGGAGGAGGAGGAGGACGACGAGGAGGGCGCGTGCGTGGTGTGCTTGGGCGTCCTGCAGAACCTCAGCGACGCCAGCCAGGCCGAGCAGGTCTCACACATTTCCCCCGCAAAGTTCACTGGAAAATGCAACCAAAACAAACATGTTTTGTTGTCACAATTCTAAATTAGCAGTCAGTTGCTCCGTTTTCATATTTCATCAAAAATTCAGTCCGGTTGATCATGATTAATTTTGTGAGAAGAGTGGGGGACGGGGCTCTGATTACCCCCCTGTGGTGTGTTGACAGATCGCTGACGCCATCAAGAAGGAAAAGTACGAGGTAGACACTTTGACGCTGTCCATCTCGCTGCCGGCTCAGATGTGCGTGCGAGAGGTCAGTGGAAGGGGAGAGGGGGCGGGGCTTAGCAAATGGCCACTCACAAGATAATACATTTAATTTCTAAGCGCCTTTCAAAACTCTCAAGGTCACTTTACAGTCACAGGATAAGTTTTTCTGTGGGTTAGCAGTGGCAGCCACATGCGCCAGCGTTCACTCAACCCGGAAGTAACTCAAATAGATAGAAAGCTAGCCAGCTAGCTAATAGATAGCCAGTTAGACAATTAGCTAACTGGCTAGCGAGCCATATAGGTAATAAATAGCCAGCTACATAGCTTGCTAGCTAGACAGATAGCAAATAGATAGATAGCCAATAGCGAGATAGCTAGCCATCCAGCTCTGCAGCTATATAGCTAATAGATAGCTAGCTAGATAGCCGGCCATCCAGCTATAAAGCAAATAGAGAGCAAATAGCTAGCTAGCACGATGGTCCCAAAGGGAAATTAGCTCGCTAACGGTTACTGTTTTCATCCGCAGCACTCGTGTTGGCTTCACGTCAAGGAGCAAGTGAGGTAAAGGCCACAAAAGGTCGCCCGCCGGACGCGTCGCCCCAATTTTAACACCCGCCCGCCTTTCCCGCCAGAGCCAAATGCGGCGTGCTGAGCCGCGAAGACGTGATCCAGGTGAAGGAGGCCTTCAAGTGGATCATGCAAGGCCTTCTGACCCGGGGGTCGACCGCCGGCGCCCTCGCGGTGGCTGCCAAGGTGTCCCACGCCGCCGCCGTTTCGCCCGAATGGAACGGCGGGTGGCTAAAATGAAATGTTGTTGTGTGTTGAGAGCGCCCTGGAGGTCAGCGTGTGTTTCACTCACCCGGAAACGGACGCCGACTGTCATTTCCTGTGAGTGGCCGCCGTCGTACATCATCGACGTCGTCCGTCACCGCCACTTTTACTGAACACCGCTTTGTTTCTTGTGCCTTCCTTTCAGTGCGTCCGCCTGTCCCGACTGTTTCAAAATCGGCAAAAACAAAGAGGTGAGCTAGCGGCGAGCGGCGGCAAAATGGCCGCCGGCACAATTTCAGAATCAGAATCAGAATCAGAATACCTTTATTCGTCCCTCAATGGGGAAATTTGACAAAATAAATAAGTAATAAAGTAAGTGCACGAACCGAAGGGGGCTCACTGCTCCTTTGTCGTGGTGGAATCAATGGTAGCAGACACGCGACTTAAACTAATATGATTATTAGCTAACTCTTAGCTAGCTAGCTTTCTATCTATTTGAGTTACTTCTGGGTTGAGTAATTATTAGCTAACTCTTAGCTAGCTAGCTTTCTATCTATTTGTGTTAGTTCCGGGTTGAGTGATGATTATTAGCTAACTCTTAGCTAGCTAGCTAGCTAACTCTTAGCTAGCTAGCTAGCTTTCTATCTATTTGAGTTACTTCCAGGTTGAGTGATTATTAGCTGACTCTTAGCTAGCTAGCTTTCTATCTATTTGAGTTACTTCTGGGTTGAGTGATTATTAGCTAACTCTTAGCTAGCTAGATTTCTATCTATTTGAGTTACTTCCAGGTTGAGTGATTATTAGCTAACTCTTAGCTAGTTAGCTTTCTATCTATTTGAGTTACTTCCAGGTTGAGTGATTATTAGCTAACTCTTAGCTGGCTAGATTTCTATCTATTTGAGTTACTTCCAGGTTGAGTAATTATTAGCTAGCTAGCTTTCTATCTATTTGTGTTAGTTCCGGGTTGAGTGATGATTATTAGCTAACTCTTAGCTAGCTATCTATCTTTCTATCTATTTGAGTTACTTCCAGGTTGAGTGTTTATTAGTTAACTCTTAGCTAGCTAGCTTTCTATCTATTTGAGTTACTTCTGGGTTGAGTAATTATTAGCTAACTCTTAGCTAACTAGCTTTCTATCTATTTGTGTTAGTTCCGGGTTGAGTGATGATTATTAGCTAACTCTTAGCTAGCTAGCTTTATATCTATTTGTGTTAGTTCCGGGTTGAGTGATGTTTATTAGCTAACTCTTAGCTAGCTATCTAGCTTTCTATCAATTTGAGTTACTTCCAGGTTGAGTGATTATTAGTTAACTCTTAGCTAGCTAGCTAGCTTTCTATCTATTTGAGTTACTTCCAGGTTGAATGATTATTAGCTAACTCTTAGCTAGCTAGCCAGCTTTCTATCTATTTGAGTTACTTCCATGTTGAGTAAACGCTGGCGCGTGTGGCTGCCGCTGCTCACCCACAGAAAAACTGATCCTGTTTCTGTAAAGTGGCCTTGAGAGTTTTGAAAGGCGCTTCGAAATGAAATGTATTATTATTATTATTATTATAAAATGGGGTGTTGCGCAGGTGCAGGTGACCCGAATGGGTGTGGTCAAAGCTCTGGAGAAGATCCCGGAAGACACGTTTCTTGGGTAGCGCCACCATCTGGAAGGAGGAAGTTGGCGGCAGGCCAAGGCGGCTGAAAATTTTTGTCCTTTGTGCGGCAGACGCTCGCCGTGTCCGCCGTCCCGTCCAGGTAGCAGCTGCGCGGCGCCATCGGTGCGCTGCGTCCACGCGTCCATCTTTGTGGCGGGTAGGCGGCGGCGGGTGGGCGGCAGATAAGCGGCGGCCGCTCTCTAATTGCGTCTTTTTTTTGGGCGTCCCTCAGGGCGCTACAACAAGTTCTGCCGAAGTTTGCCGCAGACTCCGTGGTTCGTCGACGGGCAGCGGCGGATGGAGTCGTCGGTGGAGGAGCTCATCGCCGAGCCCGTGCTCACCGCCTTCGGAGCGCAAGGTCAACCCCCTACGAGCCAAATCAAGATGGATTTGAATTGTATTGTATTGCTATCCATTTGCTATCTATTAGCTATCTGGCTAGCTACCTAGCTGGCTATCTATTAGCTATATGGCTAGCTCGCTATGTAGCTGGCTATTTATTAGCTATCTAGCTAGCTACCTAGCTGGCTGTCAATTTGCTATCCATTAGCTATCTGGCTAGCTATCTAGCTAGCTACCTGGCTGGCTATCTATTTTCTATCAATTAGCTCTCTGGCTAGCTATCGAGCTAGCTACCTGGCTGGCTAATTATTACCTATCTGGCTAGCTAGCTATGTAGCTGGCTATTCATTAGCTATCTAGCTAGCTACCTAGCTGGCTATCAATTTGCTATCCATTAGCTATCTGGCTAGCTAGCTACCTAGCTGGCTATCTTTTTTCTATCAATTAACTATCTGGCTAGCTACCTGGCTGGCTAATTATTACCTATCTGGCTAGCTAGCTAGCTATGTAACTCGCTATTTATTAGCTATCTAGCTAGCTACCTAGCTGGCTGTCAATTTGCTATCCATTAGCTATCTGGCGAACTATCTAGCTAGCTACCTAGCTGGCTATCGTTTTTCTATCAATTAACTATCTGGCTAGCTATCGAGCTAGCTACCTGGCTGGCTAATTATTACCTATCTAGCTAGCTATGTAGCTAGCTATTTATTAGCTATCCGGCTATCTATGTAGTTAGCTAACTGTCTGGCTATTGATTAGCTGTCAGTTAGCTAGCTAGCTTTCTATCCGAGTTACTTGCAGGTTGAGTGAACGCTGGCGCATGTGGCTGCCGCTGCTCACCCACAGAAAAACTGATACTGTGACTAAAGTGACCTTGAGAGTTTTGAACGGCGCTTAGAAATTAAATCGATAATTATTATTATTGTCTTTTGTTGGCAGGATTTCATTTCTCGTCGTCGGGCCGCGAGGACGTGGACGTCCGCACCCTGGGAAATGGTAAGCGGCCACAGATGACCTCCGACGACCCCCACCTCCCGCCCTTCCGTCTCCCGTGGCCTCACCCCCCGCCCCTCACCCGCAGGTCGGCCATTTGCATTGGAGCTGCTGAACCCGCGCAAGAGCCAACTGAGCCAGGAGAGCGTGAAGATCGTGCAGCAGGTGCGCAGAGCGCCGCCCGTGCGGGTCTTTCCCGGCCGGCGTCGCCCAACCGGACGTTGTCTCGCAGGTCATCAACGCGTCTTCGGAGAAGATCCGAGTGCGAGATCTGCAGATGGTCAGCAGGTACAAAGCGGGGGTTACTGGGGGGGGGGGGGGGGGGGTCGCCAAATCTTTATCCCAACGCCCGCCCCAAGAGACGCCACCAGTCGCATGAAGGAGGGCGAGGGTGAGAAGACAAAGTCCTACCAAGCCCTGGTGTGGACCCAAAAGTCCATCCGGGAGGACGACGTGGCCTTCATCAACGGCATCAAGGTGGGTGGGCGGAAAAAAACGCGGGAAACATGGAGCGGCGGTGACCACGCGTCCGCCGCAGGAGCTAAGGGTGGACCAGAAGACCCCCCTGAGGGTTCTGCACCGACGCACCTTGGCGGTCCGCCAGCGCCTCATCCACAGCATGAACGCCGAGCGGCTGGACCGCCACCACATCCGGCTGGGCCTTAGGACGCAGGCTGGGACGTATCCTCCTTGCGAGCCGTCTGTGGACTTTGTCCCGACTTGACGTCCATTTTCAAGTTCTTGTCCTGAATTCCCCCCCACCCTGCTTTAGCTACATCAAGGAGTTTGTCCATGGGGACTTTGGGCGCACCAAACCCAATTTGTGTCAGCTACTGGACACGCACAGCGACATTTTGGAACTGGATGTCCAGGTAGGTGTCTCCTTTGGGTTCCTCGTCTCGTTTCTTCTGGTTTATTCGCGGGCTAGTTTGACCGTTTTGTTTGTTAGCTTTGTCTTTATTAGCTTGTCTTGAACTTTGTTTTCCTAATATGGGAATCTTCCCGTTTCCCGTCCGTCAGTCCGTCGACGTGGACTGGCCCCCCGTCCTGCCGGACTAAAGCCCCCTCCCAGACGCCCAGATCCGGTCTCGATGGGGTGAATCCAGACCAACGCAGCCTTGACGGGAAAAGTCCAATCTGGATTTTCCGTTTTGACAGCGACATTGATTGAAAAGATGGAACCGTTTGTTGTTTTCTTGCCACAGTAAAAATAAAAATGAAATCTCATCCCGTACTTGAGTTGCTGACACTTTCCACCGTCATTCTTGGTCAGTCACGTTTCTCCTGTTTGAGGCAGATGAAAGCTAATGATTAGCATCATCCAAATCCCGCGTCACACAAATAATAATAATAATAATCATAAGAATCCATCTAAGCGCCTTTCAAAACTGTCAAAGTCAATTTACAGTCACACGATCGGGTTTTCTGCGGGTGAGCCGCGGCAGCCACACACGCCCGCGTTCACTCAACACGGAAGTAACTCAAATAGATAGAAAACTAGCTAGCTAACTAATACATAACAAATAGATAGCAAATGGATAGCCAGCCAGGTAGCTCGCGAGATAGATAATAGATAGCCAGCTAGACAGTTAGCTAACTAGCTAGATAGCCATATAGCTAAAAAATAGCCAGCTACATAACTAGCTAGCTAGCCAGATAGCAAATAGATAGCCAACTAGGTAGCTCGCTAATAGATAGCAAATTGATAGCTAGCTAGATAGCAAATAAGCCAGCTAGGTAGCTAGCTAAATAGCAAATAGAAAAGATAGCCAGCTAGATAGCATTTTTATAGCATAGTTATATCCTCTTTGGTCGATTTTGAGCCCATCAAATCCACGGCGGCGTTTGAATCACACTCGCCACTGATTTGCTGTGCCAACCCCTTGAAGGGAAAAGCCGAAAGGAAAAGAAGAAGTTTGAATCACTCTCCCTGTCATGACATTGATTGTCCACACGATGGCGCAATGGAGTAAATGAAGCTTCGCAAGGCTTCATGATGCTTCATTTTAGCCCCGAAAGTGTCCGACCGCAGTTGACCCTTGACGTACCTTCGCAATGATGAAAGGCAAGTGGGAATGGAACCATTGTGCACATTTGACAAGAAAATTGATTTGTAAGTCAAGACGAGAGTGTGGAACATCAAACCCTCCGCACCCTGCCCACCACCTTTTCCAGCGACTCCCCTCAGGCAGGCGCCAGCAAATTTAGCAGACATTGAAACAGCTCCTTCCCCCTCGCCATGAACTCTTCAAACCCAAATCAAAGTGTCTAGTAATAATAATAATAAGTGCATACTTATTTGTCATATGTTTTGTTGACGATGATACTAGTGCAGCGTGTTCTAGCGATTGATTTTGATTGAACTTGAACAAGGCAACTAGACACTCGTCTTTTGAACCGGCGTCTGTGCTCACTTTTAAGGAACGTCTCAAAGCTCTGAAGTCCAACTGCCATCACTGAATCCCACGCGTCATTTTCTCGACAGGCGGGCGGTGCCACAAACGCCATCATCTGCTAGCTATGCTAACACGACTAAATAAAGCAACCTGCGGCGGCTGCTCTCGGGTACGATTTATATTTGCTCTCTAGCTGCTAGCTAGCTCTCTATTTGCTATCTAGCTGGTTAGCTATCTATCTAGCTAGCTTGATCTCTTTGCTATCTAGCTGCTAGCTAGCTCTATTTGCTATCTAGCTAGCTCAATCTCTATTTGCTACATAGCTGCTAGCTAGTTCTCTATTTGCTATCTAGCTGGCTGGCTATCTATCTGGCTAGCTCGATCTCTATTTTCTATATAGCTGCTAGCTAGCTCTCTATTTGCTATTGTGCTTGCTATCTATCTAGCTAGCTTGATCTCTTTACTATCTAGCTGCTAGCTAGCTCTATTTGCTATCTAGCTAGCTCAATCTCTATTTGCTACATAGCTGCTAGCTAGTTCTCTATTTGCTATCTAGCTGGCTGGCTATCTATCTGGCTAGCTCGATCTCTATTTTCTATCTAGCTGCTAGGTAGCTCTCTATTTGCTATTGTGCTTGCTATCTATCTAGCTAGCTTGATCTCTTTACTATCTAGCTGCTAGCTAGCTCTATTTGCTATCTAGCTAGCTCAATCTCTATTTGCTACATAGCTGCTAGCTAGTTCTCTATTTGCTATCTAGCTGGCTGGCTATCTGGCTAGCTCGATCTCTATTTTCTATCTAGCTGCTAGGTAGCTCTCTATTTGCTATTGTGCTTGCTGACTATCTAGCTAGCTCGATCTCTATTTGCTATCTAGCTGCTAGCTAGCTCTCTATTTGGTATCTAGCTGGCTAACTATATATTAGTTATCTATTAGCTAGCGAACTAGCTTTCTATCTATTTGAGTTACTTCCGGGTTCAGTGAACACTGGCGCGTGTGGCTGCCGCTGCTCACCCACAGAAAAACTGATCCTGTGACCGTAAAGTGACCCTGAAAGTTTTGAAAGGCGCTTAGAAATCAAATTTATTATTATTATTATTATTATTATTATTATTATTATTATTATTATTATTATTATTATTATATTAATACATTTAATTTACAAGTGCCTTTCTGGACACTCAAGGACACTTTACAATTAAGGCTCATTTAGTTGAAAATTATATTTTATGGAAACCTGGGAACGGATTACTCTCATTTTAATGGTTTCCTATGGGAAATTAATTTTTGAGATACACACTTTTCGCCTCACACACTCTGTCTGGGAACCAATTAAGTTCGTAAGCCAAGGTCTCACTGTCCTTTGTTTGGTCTGAAAACTTTGTGTTGATGGAGAAATTAGAAGGAAAACACATGAATAACGCAATGGTGAATCGTTGTATCTTACACTATTAGATATGATATGACAAAAATTCCAAGGTGAAAAATCAACCAATTTCCAATGGAGCTCTGGCGCCATCTTCTGCATTTTCTGTGTCGCTACACATCAGTCTTGATCCCTCAAAATGACCCGGAAGACCTTCTTTAATCGATTGCAAACATTTATACTGTCCTCTTCAGAACTACAGTGAGACCTCAACTTACGAACTTAATTGGTTCCCAGACAGAGTGTGTAAGGCGAAAAGTGTGTATCTCAAAAAACAATTCCCATAGGAAATCATTAAAATGGGAATAATCCGTTCCCGGGTTTCCATAAAATATACTTTTCAACTAAATAAGCCTTAAAACTACACACAGCATACCTTATTCTATGTATAATAAATGTGCTATTGTATTGTAATGAAAGAAATACACTGCATTGTATCATAAAGTCACTTTATTTCCATTTGTGATGGTCATTTATGGCTTGATGGCATGGTGTTGGAGGTCGAAGGTCAAAGGGAATTGCTGTTTGGAAAGAGAGGCACATTACATGAGGACTGTAATTAAAGAAATAAACTGTGCTGTAAAATAAAGTTTTATTTACCTTTTTGATGGTCATTGATGGCTTATGGAAGGAGAGTCACCTTCCATAAGGACTGTTGGTAACTTAACCTCTGGTGCTGTTCGGTCGTGTGCTTCCGCCGAAGATCACTCCGCCAGCCGTGGTGGGTGTGTATTATGAAAATAGTGCTATTATAAGGTTTAATGTTCATAAATTTGACGTTTGTAAGATAAGGTGTTTGTAAGTTGAGGTCTCACTGTATTTGAATCATATTCATAACTGGAGGTGTAACAAGAAAGCATATTCTCCGACTCTGAAGCCATTGTTTTGATTCTCCAGCAATGCAAGGCGTCTTGGCGTGATGTCACGAACCGGGGGCGGGACTTTCTGAAAATGCCCAATTGGTAGCTCAATTTTTTTGCAGATTTTGAACACTTTAAGTCATTTTGATTGGTGTTTTGCATTTGACTAAAAATATCAGCCTGCGTGTTTTGGCTATTTTAGATGCTATAAAACACAGGTGTCAAAGTCAAGGCCCGCGGGCCAAATCCGGCCCACCACATCATTTTTTTCGGCCCGCGAAAGCAAATCAAATTTGTTAAATTCCATGATGATTGCTAAAATCGGAGCCAAAATTTCATATTTTTGGATGTCAACCACAATAAAAGTCATTATTCTTGACTTCAGATTTGAAAACGAGTTATTCATTAATTTGCTGTGTGCTCTATATGTAATATTTGAAGGGATTTAAACATTCTAATGGGTTCCCCAAATTCATAACGGCCCTCGAGAGGAAACCATAACTACAATGTGGCCCACGGCAAAAAATGACTTTGACACCCCTGCTATAAAACGTTTTTCTGATGTCATTTAGGAAACAAAAAAGTGAAAACAAAACAAAAAGGAAACAAAAATGTAATAAATGACGTTTTTATTGAATGCATAAGTTTATTTTTCACTTCACTACAGTACAAAAGCATGCGAGATACGCAATCCATGAACCCAATGATAAAATGACATGCCATATCAAAGATCCCCCATTTATTGCCCCCGCCTCATGCAGTATGGCGCAGGATCGGATATATCGATAGTACGGTTATATCGACATTTTTTCTGACTGCCAAGAATATCGATATAACGAGACTTTACTGTAAATATTCTTTTTTGTATATTACCTTGCTTCCTGCTGATTAAATATTGAAACCAACACAAATGAAGAACTGAACCAGGAGAAGAACAAGATTTCCCATATGACAATGAATAAAATAATAAATAATAAAAAGTTAAGGAGAAGCGAAAAATAATTGCGGGCGAGCAGCGGCAGCCAAAACACGCCAGCGTACACTCGACCCGGAAGCAAACGGAACTAGCGCCGGTTCCCCGAATTAGAAACATAATAATAATAATACATTTCATTTCTAAGCGCCTTTCAAAATTCTGAAGGTCACTTTACAGTCACAGGATACGTTTTTCTGTGGGTGAACAGCGGCAGCCACATGCGCCAGCGTTCACTCAACCCGGAAGCAACTCAAATAGATAGAAAGCTAGCTAGCTAGTTATTAGATAACCAATAGATAGCCATTAGATAGCCAGCGAGATAGCCATATAGCTAATATATAGCTAGCGAGCTGTCTTCTACTACAGATTTTGACCAATCACGTGCTGCTTTAACCGAAGCGCGGGAAAAGTCGGCTCCTAAAAGTGGCTAACTATTGGGAGCCGTCTCCAGTCGTTCACTTCAAAGAGCCATCTCATAGAGACCGTTCGTCCGTGAACGACACCTCTTCCAATTGTGGCAGATGATAGACGCCCAAACAAACACTTGGGCAACCTAAACGAAAAGTGAATACAACAAAGCTGACGGGCACATAATAATATCCCCGTGGTGTGAAAAAGAAAGGCCGTCGTTCCTTGCGGTGTCTTGAATGGCGAGTGGTTTCCCGTCGACTGTTGTTTGACAGTTGACGAGACCAACGGCGGGAGGAAAAGCTCCGCCATATTCGGGACCGCCTTGACGCATGCGCAGTGGATGGCCACACGAAGTTTGGGGAACTCGGCTCCTCCGAACACCTCCGAACGAAGCATCGCGACAGCGCGCCACATTTCTTCTTCTTGGCTTTTGTCCGAGAAGGTTGTGTTTTCAGGCATGCGTGTACCCCACTTCCCCCTATAGGCTAAGGCGCGCATCGCAGCAACCGCCCACTAATCACTACAAATCGATCAACCGTGAAATTCGTTGCAATTTTCGGCTACTTGTTCGTCGTAGGGGACACATTTCCCCGGCTCTTTTTTTTAAATCCATGTTTTGTTTTTTTTAGTTACTTTGAATTGTTTATTCGAGCGATTTTTCTTTCAAATAGGCCTAGTCATTGTTTTCTTGTACAATGATACCTTGGTTTACGAACTTAATTAGTTCCCTGACAGTGTGTAAGGCGAAAAGTGTGTATCCCAAACATTAATTTCCCATAGGATGCAACTGTCTAAAATGCAACTGTCATAAAAATAAAGAGGAAGAACGACAGAGTGTGGAAAATTTGTATTGGTTTTGATTTAATTGAAAATAAATACTAGCACAGCAAAGCAAGTCCACGACTGGGTTTCTTGCTCTAACGTTTTGGTAAGAAAAAAAAAAAACAAAAAACAAATAATCCCAAAAAATAAAAACAAAATGGCGAAGAAGAAGTGGGGGAGGGGGGGGGGGGGTAAACAATCTTTTTCAATCCTTTTTTAATCTTGTCAGCACGGTGAATCAACATCGCCGGCGGGGTCTAGCGTGACAACCGAGGAAGAGACGGACGCGGGACGGACGTCCGTCTCATAGCGGACGGACCGTTTGAAAAGAAAACAACAAGAGAAAAAAGCCTATTGCATAAATATGTACATGACACCAGGCGGCGGGCGCCATTTTACCGGAATGTTTCGCCAGTGAGACGGAAGGAATTTGTCCGCTAGCGTTGCTTGTACTCAAAGTGATTGGTCACCCTCCCAATCAAGCCAAGTCTGTAGACGTGCGGGTGTGCCTGGCCCGGAGACGCACAAATCGGCCAAACGAGGCCGGCCCGGTGTGGCGCCATCTTGCCTCTTTTCAGCAAAGATACAAACAAAACGTTTCTTTCACGTTTATCGTTTGTACATTAGCCTGAAACCCCCCCCCCCCAAAAAAAAAATGGTATTTCAGCAGCGCAGATGCGCGACTCCTGAGTTTTGGCGCTTGAGACAATATGGTGTCGCAGACGAGCGCCAATCTTGACCACGCTAGCGCGTTTAGACTTTGTGGGTCGGGGGGTAACATCGGGCGCACCGCATTGCGCGCGAGAGTGTTTCTGCGTGTCAACGTGAGGAGAGGGGAATGGACACGGAGAAACGCCATTGGTTGTCGCCTTTCCAAACAGGAAGTGGCTGATTTTTTTTTTTTTTTTTTGGGGGGGGGAGGTGATCATCACCACCATGAGGACAAGGAGGACACCACGAACCAACGCGGAGAAGAGAAATACTGAGATGGAGAGAAGAAAAATAAATAGGAACAAAGTCGCTCAGCCTCTGGCGGGAAAACAAAAACATAGCCGACCCCGTTTAGCGTGGGGCCAGGGGGGGGGGGGGGGGGCGCCCACTGTGCAAAAAAACTTTTTAAAGTCCACTCGAACTTGAAGACCCCTTCCTGCGTCCGTCCGCCCAAAAGCCCCTCCCCCACCCGGCCACACCGGGACTGCTTTTTTCCTAAAATGGCGACGGGCTTTCCTCCAAATGGCCGCCCAAGGAGAGCAGGTGGGCGTGGTTCGTTTGGGGGCGGGGCCATGGAGGGGGCGGAGCCAGGAGGGGGCGTTCACTCCCTCCCGCTGGCCGAGTAGGAGAACTGCGGGAAGTGAGGCCGCCGCTCGTTGTCGGCGGCGTCCATGCCGTCTTCGTCGTCTGCGCGGGTGACAAAGGCGCGCGTCAGCCCGCCGCCCATTTTCTCGCCGGCCAAAACGCGGGTAAGCGAGCGTCGCGGGGTGGTCACACTCACATTTCTCCGGCGGCGTGATGGTGATGGTCTGCGCCGTGAACTCTTCGTCAA
The DNA here is from genome assembly GCF_051943395.1 of Hippocampus bargibanti. NCBI lineage: Eukaryota > Metazoa > Chordata > Actinopteri > Syngnathiformes > Syngnathidae > Hippocampus > Hippocampus bargibanti. Next base: position 3,398,924 of record NC_142743.1, on the reverse strand, counting down.
AGTAGCGTGTGTCCGTCTCCGAGCTCACTTGAGGCTGGAAGGGCGGGGCCATCTGAAAAGAGGGCGGGGCCAAAAACAAAACATAATAAATTTTCATTTAGAAGCGCCTTTCAAAACTCTCAAGGTCACTTTACAGTCACAGGAACAGTTTTTCTGCGGGTGAGCACCGGCAGCCACATGCGCCAATGTTCACTCCGGAAGTAACTCAAAAATAGAAAACCAGCTAGCTAGCTAACAGATAGCCAGCTAGACAGTTAGCTAACTAGCTAGCCATATAGCTAATAAATAGCGGCTACATAGCTAACTAGCTAGCCATATCGCTAGTAGATAGCAAATAGATAGCTAGCTAGGTAGCAAGCTAGATAGCAAATAGATTGCAAATGGATAGCAAATAGATAGCCAGTTAGGTAGCTAGCTAATAGATAGCAAATAGATACCAAGCTAGGTAGCTAGCTAGATGGAAAATAGATAGCAAATAAGATAGCAACTATACAGCCAGCTAGGTAGCTAGCTAATAGATAGCAAATAGATCCCCAGCTAGGTAGCTAGATAGATAGATAGCCATATAGCTAATAAATATCCAGCTACATAGCTAGCTAGCCTGATAGCTAATAGATAGCAAATGGATAGCAAATACATAGCCAGCTCGGTAGAAAGCTAATAGATAGCTAATGGATGGCAAATAGATAGCTAGCTAAGTAGCTAGATAGATGGCAAATAGATAGCAAAGGGATAGCAAATAGATAGCCAGCTAGGTAGCTAGCTAATAGATAGCAAATGGATAGCAAATAGCTATCTAGCTAGGTAGGTAGCTAGATAGCAAGTAGATAGCAAGCTAGGTAGCTAGCTAATAGATAGCAAATGGATAGCAAATAGCTATTTAGCTAGGTAGGTAGCGAGATAGCAAATAGATAGCAAATGGAAATAGAAATCAGCCCCAGAACTTGTGACGGATCTTTCTCCTCAAAGCTCGGCAAATCCACGCCGCTCGCCGGCCGGATTTGCTAACGTCGCCGTGGCGATATGGCGAAAAGTGGAAAGGGCGGGGCTATGCTTCTCACCTTCTTATCGTAGACGTCCTGCCAGTCCACGGTGACAAAGAAACTGTGTCGCATGATCTCCTTGGCGTCATCCGGTCCCCCTCCCAGCCTGACGTGGGGTTTTTGGGGGCGGGGCCAGGGGGGGGGGGGTCGGAGGAGAGCAGGAAGACCAGAAGACACAGAGGGCGGGAAGAGAAGGAGCAGATTAAAAAAAAAAAAAAGGTTCAATGGTGGAAGGGGCGGGAGACGACCTCTGACCTTTTGTTGGGGTCCTTAATGAGGAGGCCCGACAGCAGCGACTTGGCGTCGGCCGACAGTGTGCGGGGGAACTTGATCTCCTCCATGAGGATGAGCTCAAAGAGCTTCTCGTGGTCCTGGTTGTAGAAGGGCAGGCGGCCGCACATCATCTCGTACGTCACCACGCCGAGTCCCCACCAGTCCACCGCACGGCCGTAGTCGTTGTCCTCCAGCACCTAGACGCCCGTCCCCCATCCCCAAAAAAATGTCGGAATCAAAATGGCTGCAAAAATAAATACAGTGATACCTCGGCTTACCAACTTAATTGGTTCTCAGAAACTGTGTTTAAGGCAAAAAGTTCGTCTTCCGAACATTTATTTCTCATAAGAAACCATTCAAATGAGAATAATTCGTACCCAGGTCCCAATAAAACACAATTTTCTACAAAATACGCCTTAAAACTACACACAATACAGTGATACCTCAGCTCACCAACTTAATTGGTTCTCAGAAAGTGTCATGTGAAAAGTGTGTCTGCCAAACATTTATTTCCCATAAGAAACCATTCAAATGAGAATAATCTGTTCCCAGGTCCCCATAAAACATAATTTCCTACTAAATAAGCCTTAAAACTACACAAAATATACCTTATTTTATGTATAATAAATGTGCTATTGTATTGTAATGAAGGAAATAAACTGTACTGCATCATAAAGTCGTTTTATTGACATTTGTGTCGATGTCATTGCCACTTGATGATACCCGAGTATAATAATAACATATAATAATAAATATCATTTATAAGCGCCTTTCAAAACTCTCAAGGTCACTTTTCAGTCACAGAAGTTTCTCTGTGGGCACACTGTAGGTAGCTAATAGATAGCCAGCTAGACAACTAGCTATATAACTAATAGATAGACAGCCAGATAGCAAGCTAGCCGACCAGTTACCTAATACAGTGAGACCTCAACTTACAAACACTTTATCTTACAAACTTTTTGTCTTAAGAACGTCAAATTTATGAAATTTAAACCTTATAATAAGCACTATTTTCGGCGGAGTGATCTTCGGCGGAAGCACACGACCGAACAGCGCTCCAGCCGGCGCTACTTTCCACACGCCCTCTCATTGAATGCACACGTCGATCGCCTACTTGGAGCTTTTTGCTGATAATTTTACCATGATGGGACCGAAAAAAAAAAAAAAAAAAAAAAAAAAAAAAACACCACACGCTCGTGTTCAGCCCAAGAAGACACAAAATAAAATCACCGTCGCTGAGAAGAAGGACATAATTGAAAAACACGAACGAGGTGTGCGATTGTGTGATTTAGTGGCCGAGCACGGCTATGCTAAGTCAACCATTGCTCCCATTCTCCGGAACAGAGAAGCCATAAAAGGTGCGTCTGTTGCAAAAGGAGTTTCCGTGCTCTCAAAGCGACGGTCTCGGGCAATCGAAGAAGTTGAAAAACTTCTGTTAATTTGGATTCACGAAAAGCAGCTATCCGGCGACAGCGTGAGTAAAGCTATTTTAATGCGAGAAAGCACGGCTAATTCACGCCGATATCGCCATGCGCCAACCTGGAAGTTCGGCGCTTATTGAAGATGTTAAAGCCAGTAACAGAACATCTGAGGAGGAGATGGCTGCAGCATCAAGTGAGCTCATCAAGGCAATGTTGGCAAAGTGGAATGATGTGCAGGCTTTTACCGAACAGTTCCATCTAGAAAAGACTGTGGCTATGACAATCATCAACATGATGAACGATAATGTGATGCCTCAGCTTCGTAAGACCTTACAAGTCAGAAAGCAACAGGTGTCAATTAAGAGCTTTTTAATCCGCAAAAATGATGAGGAGTCTCCAAAGAAAAAAGAAGAGAAGCCACACCAGAGGTTAAGTTACCAACAGTCCTTATGGAAGGTGACTGTCCTTCCATAAGCCTCAACGACCATCAAAAAGGTAAATAAAACTTCATTTTACAGCACAGTTTATTTCTTTAATTACAGTCCTCATGTAATGCGCCTCTCTTTCCAAACAGCAATTCCCTTTGACCTTCGACCTCCAACACCATTCCATCAAGCCATAAATGACCATCACAAATAAAGTAAATAAAGTGACTTTATGATACAATGCAGTGTATTTCTTTCATTACAATACAATAGCACATTTATTATACGTAGAATAAGGTATGTTGTGTGTAGTTTTAAGGCTTATTTAGTTGAAAAGTATATTTTATGGAAACCCGGGAACGGATTATTCCCATTTTAATGGTTTCCTATGGGAAATGTTTTTTTGATATACACACGCCTTACACACTCTGTCTGGGAAGCAATTAAGTTCGTAAGTTGAGGTCTCACTGTAGATAGCAAATAGCGAGTGAAGTAGTCGTGCTTTCTCCGCGATAATCCCCTCACTCAACACGGTACCCTGCTCACTCCTTTTCGTTCAATAGACGTTTTTCAACCTCTTCTATTGCCTGAGAACGTTGCTTAGACAACACGGAAACACACTTCGCGTACTGGTACCGGGATGCAAAGTCACACAAACGCACAGTGTTTTTTGATGCTCTCCTCCTTCTGCTCGACCACCATTTTCTTTTGTGTCCTCTTCGGCTTAAAACTAGCCTGTGGTGGGGTCACTCCCATAATAGCAAAAGTACTCCACTCGATAACAAACCACATCTGCAGTCATGTATGCCAAGATCTCGCGAATTTAATGTTTGTAAGGCGAAAGGTCGGTGAGCTAAAGCGTTCGTAAGCCGAGGTATGACTGTAATAAGAAAAAGGGGGCGGATCCAGACCTCGGGCGCCAGGTACTCGGGGGTCCCGCAGAAGGTCTTCATGGTAGCCGTGTCAGTGATGCCCTCTTTGCACAGACCAAAGTCGGTGATCTTGATGTGGCCGTCTTTGTCCAACATCAGGTTCTCCAGCTGCTCGCGGGCAAGCAAGTCGCCGTTTGACACTTCCTCTCAGGCCAAACCACGTAACCCCCACCCCACCCAAAAAAAAAAAAATCACCTTGAGGTCCCGGTAGACGATCTTGGCCGAGTGCAGGTAGTCCAGCGCCGAGACGATCTCGGCACCGTAGAACCGCGTGCGGTCCTCGGAAAAGACCCGCTCGCGGGACAGGTGGAAAAACAGCTGGGAAAAGAGAGCATCATCAAAACCATCTTTTTTTTGGGGGTGGGGGATGGGGTTCAGGGGTCACAAATCCAACAGACATGTTCTGACCTCGCCCCCGTTGACGTACTCCATGACGAAGCAGAGGCGGTCCTTGGTCTGGAAGGAGTACTTAAGAGACTGCACGACAAGCAGCGCTGAGATTACAACCAGGCCCATGAAAGGTGACCTCTGACCCCCGACACTCACCGTCAGGAATGGATGCCGGGTGTTTTTTAGGACCCGACTTTCTGTGAGCGTGTGAGCCACTTCGTCCTGCGGCAAAGAAGCAAAGCAAGAAAATGAAAACAGGAAGGAAGGAATGAACCCCTCCTCCCACCAAAATAAAATAAAAGGACGACTTTGTTGGTCCTAATAATAATAATAATAATAAATAATAATAATAATAATACATTTTATTTCTAAGCGCCTTTCAAAACAGTCACAGAATCAGTTTTTCTGTGGGTGAGCAGCGGTAGCCACATTCGCCGGCGTTCACCCAACCCTGAAGTAACTCAAATAGATAGAAAGCTAGCTAGCTAACAGATAGCCCGCTAGACAGTTAGCTAACTTGCTACATAACCATATAGCTAATAAATAGCCAGCTACATAGCTAGCTAGCTACACAGATAGCTAATAGATAGCAAATGATTAGCAAATAGATAGCTAGTTAGGTAGAAAATAGATAACAAATGGATAGCAAATAGATAGCCAGCTAGGTAGCGAGCTAATAGACAGCAAATTGATAGAAAAGCTATCCAGCTAGCTAGCTAATAGATAGCAAATAGATAGCTAGCTCGATAGCAAATAGACAGGAAATACACACCCAGTGAGGTAGATAGCAAATGGATAGCAAATGGATAGCAAATGGATAGCCAGCTAGGTAACTAGCTAGATAGCAAATAGATAGTAAATTGATAGTGAATAGATAGCCGGCTAGGTAGGTAGCTAGCTGGCATTTTTATTGCATAGTTATATCCTCTTTGGTCCATTTTGAGCCCATCAAATCACTATCTCACTCAGTCATGACATTGATTGACCACACGATGGCACAATGGCTTAAATGAAGCTTCGTGATGCTTCATTTTAGCATCAGAAAATGTCCGAGCGAGCACAGTCACCCCCCCCCCCTTTGACGTACCTTGGCAATGATGACTTCCTTCTTGAGGATCTTCATGGCGTAGTAGGTCCCGCTGGCCTTCTCTCGCACCAGGATGACTTTGCCAAAGGTGCCTTTGCCCAGAAGCTTCAGATAGTCAAAGTCGTTCATTGTCTGCGCAACGGATGGAGGACAAAAAAATGGAAGGGGGGGACAGACGCACGCTTGGACCCAAAACCACATCAGGCCAATTGAAGCGTTGTGCGGGTGATGTGTGGCGACCAATGTGGCGTTTGAGCGGGTGACCTTGCGTTTGTAGTGGCTGATGGAGGTGTCCATCTCCTCCTCGTTGACGTTCTCCATCTGCGAGCTGGGGCTGCACAGGATGCCCTCCTCCTCCTGCTTGGCCAGAGAACCGGCCACCGTCTGGATGGCCTCGGCCCACTCATCCCTGCCAGTTCGGTAATAATAATAATCATAATCACAATAATCCATTTCATTTCTAAGCGCCTGTCAAAACTCTCAAGGTCACTTTACAGTCACAGGATAAGTTTTTCTGTGGGTGAGCAGCGGCGGCTACATGCGCTAGAGTTCACTCAACCCAGAAGTAACTCAAATAGATAGAAAGCTAGCTAGCTAACAGATAGCTAATAGATAGCCAGCTAGACAGTTAGCTAACTAGCTAGATAGCCATATAGCTAATATATAACCAGCTACATAGCTAGCTAGGTAGATAACTAATAGATAGCAAATGGATACCCAGCTAGGTAGCTAGCTAATAGATGGCAAATGGATAGCAAATTGATAGCCATCTAGGTAGCAGGTCTAATAGATAGAAAATGGATAGCAAATAGATAGCCAGGTAGGCAGCTAGCTCGATATCAAATAGATATCAAATAGATAGCCAGCTAGGTAACTAGCTAGATAGCACATAGATAGGAAATGGATAGCAAATAGATAGCCAGCTAGGTAGATAGCAAATAGATAGCAAATGGATAGCCAGCTAGGTAGCTAGCTAGATAGCAAATGGATAGCAAATTGGTAGCCAGCTAGGTAGCTAGCTAATAGATCGCAAATGGATAGCAAATAGATAGCCAGCTAGGTAGATAGCAAATAGATAGCAAATGGATAGTCAGCTAGGTAGCTAGCTAGATAACAAATGGATAGCAAATAGATAGCCAGCTAGGTAGCTAGCTAATAGATCGCAAATGGATAGCAAATAGATAGCCAGCTTGGTAGATCAGAATCAGAAAACCTTTATTCGTCCCACAATGGGGAAATTTGCAGTCCACAGCAGCAATTTGAAAGAGGATGGGTTGCGGGGGTGAAAAGATAGAAGACAAGATAGCTAATAGATAGCCAGCTATATAGATAGCTAGCCAGATAGCAAATAGATAGTAAATGGATAGCCAGCCAGGTAGCTAGCTAAATAGCTAAGATAGTGGGGGGCATTGTTCTTTGTTTGCATTGGTCAGCTGTTAGCTTTTGGTCAGCGGAAAGGCCGCTGCTGTTGGACTGGATGGATGAGCGCCGAAGCGGATGTGGAACGGCCGCGGCTTGGAATTGAAGCGGATTTACGCGGGACAGGAGATGCGAGACAATCTCTTTCGGTCAACGGACGCTACGGCTAGCTGCATGTTTGCTTTTGAACACTGAGCTTTGTAGCAAATGTGCACATTTCACAGTGACATCCATTGTGAAAAGGATGCTTTGATCCTGCCTTTCATCTAAAACTGCTTCATACGACAAGTGCTTCAGATTGTGTCTTTTGCGTTGTGTCACATGATTTGTTATTTCATTTTTTTGTTGTTGTTTTGACTTTAAAATGGCTGCCGCAAGAGTGGCTGGCTTTCCAGAACCTCCTGTATTTTGTTTTTTTCTACTTCTTCCTTTCCTTCCCTCTTCCTTTCATCACTTTGCTGCTGTGAAATGTCAATTTCCCCACGGATGATACAGTAGTTTATTTATTTCATGAGAATCCAATAGCACATTTATTAGACATAAAATAAGGTATATTGTGTGTAGTTTTAAGGCTTATTTAGTTGAAAATGATGTTTTATGGCAATATGGGAACTGATTATTCTAATTTAAATGGTTTCTTAAAGGACAACCGACATCACTTTTTTGTTTCCTAAATGACATCAGAAAAACGTTTTATAGCATCTAAAATGCTAATCTAAAAAACACACAGGCTGATATTTTTAGTCAAATGCAAAACCACCAATAAAAATGACTTAAAGTGTCCAAAATGTGCAAAAAAATGAACCCGGAAGTGGCCAGTTTCAGAAGGTCCCGCCCCCTTGTTCGTGGCGTCACCCCAAGACGTTTTGCCTTGCTGGAGAATCAAAACAATGGCTTCAGATTCGGAGAATATGCTTTCTTGTTACTCATCCGGTTATGAATTATGATTCAAATAGTTCTAAAGAGTAAAGCATACATGTTTGCAATCGATTAAAAAATGTATTCCGTGCCATTTTGAGGCAATAGGGGGGGGGGGAAATGTAGCACTAAAAAAGAGGCAGAAGAGGGCGACAAAGCTCCATGTGAGGAATTAATCAGCCCGTTTCCACAGGCTGATTAATTCCTTACACGGAGCTTTGTCGCCCTCTTCTGCCTCTTTTTGGTGCAACACGAAGTTTTCAGACCAAACAAGTACAGCAAAATGCATTGACGCATGATGCATTGATGGAAGGACTGCTACAATGTGTCCTTTTTTCGGTCAGGGGCCTTCCTTCAGTGACGTAGGGTGAGGACTCGTCACCAACTCAAAAACAAGACTTCCTGAATATTCAGCGCGAGTCTTAAAACGTAAAATATAGCTATATGCGGTGGAATCTTTGTAAAGTACGCTCAGTAGAAGTCATTTGAAGCCATTTTACAAATTATGGACACAACTTCTCCGGAGACGTTGGTTGTCCTTTAAGGGAAATAAATGTTTCGAAGATGACCTTTTCGCCTTATACACACATTCTGGCAACCAATTAAGTTCGTGAGCTGAGGTATCACTGTATTTTGTCATTTCATACTGTGCCGATTACCATTTTGTGTTGGGGAACCTTTTACTGAACGAGTTGCATGTTCTGTAGCCACAAAGGCACATATGTTTTCTTGTGCCAGTCCCAAGCCCGGATAAATACAGAGGGTTGTGTCAGGAAGGGCATCCGACGTAAAAGATTGGCCAAAATAAACATGCGGATCAAACCTCTAAAGATGGAGGACGCTGATTTGCTGTGGCGACCCCTTGAAGGGAAAAGCCCAAAGGAAAAGAAGAAGATGGGGACTTGGGAACTGATTATTCTCATTTTAATGGTTTCTTATGGGAAATAAATGCTTGGAAGACAAACTTTTCACGTTAAACACATTTTCTGGGAACCAATTAAGTTTGTGAGCTGAGGTATCACTGTATTTTGTGTAGTTTTAAGGCATATTTTTAAGAAAATGATGTTTTATGGGGACCTGGGAACGGATATTCTCATTTGAATGGTTTCTTATGGGAAATAAATATTTGGAAGACAAACTTTTTGCCTTACACACACTTTCTGGGAACCAATTAAGTTCATGATCTGAGGTATCACTGTATATGACGGCGAACCTCTCGTCCGGCGTGTCCACGTGGAAAGTCCTCTCGATGACGGTGGTCCACTGCAGGCATCGGATGATGAAGGTGTTGGGTTTGGGACGCTCCGTCTTCATCAGTTGACATTCTGGAAACAGAAGACAGCGGGTGTGGAAGCAAAAAGGGGGATTCTGAAGTCCACTCCCGTTACGGGACGTCCGCCATGTTGCCCGCTTACTCACTTGCGACAGAGAAGTTGTTGAGCGGGTAAGCCAGATCCGAATCCTGCGGTTTGTCCTTGTAGCCGATGAAGGAGCCGTCCGTCTTCAGCAGGAAGTAGCGAGGACGCCAGTTCTTGATGTACTCGCCTGACGGCGGGGAAAATAAAATACAGGTCTTTAGGCCGCCACACTCTCACACACACAACAAAACACTTTTACTGACAAATAGGAAGACCCTTCTTCACGAGAGAATGTTGTAAGTAGACAAGAAGTAAGTAAGTAGGCTTCAAGATGGCGCCACGACAGTGGCTGCCTTTCCAGCAGCTCCTGTATTTTGTTTTCCTACTTCTTTCTTTGCTTTCCTCTTCCTTTCATAACTTTGCTGCTGTGTTACTTCCGGGTAGAGTGAACGCTGGCGCGAATGGCTGCCGCTGCTCACACGCACAAAAAAAAGTTCTTATCCCGTAACTGTAAAGTGTCCTTGAGGCGCTTAGAAATTAAATGTATTATTATTATTATTATTATTATTATTATTATTAGACACGTTCCTCGTTGGTCTTCTTCTTTGAATTCTAACTGATCATATTTACATCTTTTATTCTCTTTGCAGCAGTTGAAGTCACTGCTGAAATCCAAACACAGTGTTTAGTAGAAATATTTCTTATTTATCTAGCTATCTAGCTGGCTATCTTGCTAGCTAGCTATTTGCGATCTAACTCCCTAGCCGGCTGTCTACCGAGCTAGCTATAATAATAATAATAATAATAATAATAATAAATTTCATTTATGAGCGCCTTCCAAAACTCTCAAGATCACTTTAAAGTCACACGATTGGTTTTCCCGCGGGTGAGCAGCGGCAGCCGCATGTGCCAGCGTTCACTCAATCCGGAAGTAAGTCAAACAGATGGAAAGCTAGCCAGTTAGCTAATAGATAGCTAATAGATAGCCAGCTAGGTAGATAGTGAATAGATAGCTAATAGATAACCAGCTAGACAGCGTGATACCGAGCTAGATAGCCATATAGGCAATAGAAAGCCAGAAACATCGCTAGCTAGCTAATAGATACCAAATAGATATGATAGCAAATAGAAATGGATAGCAAATCAATAGCCAGCTAGTTAGCCAGCTAATAGATAGCTAGCTAGTTCTATTAGCTATCTATTGGCTAGCTAGCTTTATATCTATTTGAGTTACTTCCGGGTTGAGTGAACACTGGCGCACGTGGCTGCCGCTGCTCACTCAAAGAAAAACCGATCCTGTGACTGTAAAGTGACCTTGAAAGTTTTGAAAGATGCTTAGAAATGAAATGTATTCTTATGATTATTTTTATTTCCTTCCCCTCAAGCGCAATACGGTGGCCATTTTGTTGCAGTGTCATGAAATGATTGACGGATGTAAAGAGGGGGAAGTGACGTCACCTCTTTTTTGCACCCATCCTTCCTTGACGACGTTCTGGTCGCTCATGATGGCGTTGCCGGGCCCCCCGCAGCCGATTCTCCCACGATTCGGGCTTGCTGCCTCCCTCTCGTCACTTTCTTTCCCTCCTTGTTTCCTTCCTTCCTTTCTTTTTTCGTCCTCTTCTTCACCTCCTTCTTCAGTGGTCAGACGCTGCCCCGGTGAGTCAGCCTGCAAGGAAGCAAAACAAAGCCCAGTTCAAGTCGATGGTTTGGGCAGTGGGGGGTCAAGTTGTGCTGGTAAACCTGGCCCTATATTCCTAATGAACAGAGGTGGCCGCGCCAGACCTCTGCTCTGATAAATCCGGATGCTCTAAGGTTGGGGGAGCAGTGGACCACTCCCTAAAGCTAATCTGATTACTATACTATTGTTATACTACTGTATAATATTTACTATTGTTCTATTCCCTGGCTATGGTTACACCTCATTAGCACGACTAAGCCTACGTGGTATCGGCCTAACAAAATCTATTTTAAGAACGGTCGAAAGCGTAGTGAAGGGTTTTGCTGCTCAAGGCCTGGATTACCAGCACAACTTTGGTTCACTGACGAAGCTCTTCGGATGAGGAGCCAAACGTCACTTGTGCTGGAGTGCACTTCAGATGATTTTTGAAGACATTTTTGGGAAGATACCAAAAATAAAATCAGCAAAACAGCAATTTTTAAAAAGAAAATATATTCTCTTGAGCTAATCAGTCGATTTTCCAAATTGTCGGTGTTCTAACCGGGAATCATGTTACGTGGCTAATTTTGTGGCTTGGCTTCAGCCAGGTCACCGTCGCCAATCAGAATCTGTTGTCAGTCGCCTTGGCCAGATAGATGGAGGTGAAATCCGTCAATCAAAATGTGCTGAAGGCCTCCTGAAGAAAAGCGAAGGCCTCACCGGCTGGCCAGTCACTCACGTGCGTCTCTTGGAGCGCCTTCAATGGCGGATAACAACAACAACAAAAACCCAACAACAATGGCGGAGCAGCCGGTGTTGTGGTGCCTGAGTCCCAGCCCCCCGCCCCCCAGCAGAGGATGGTTCGAATCCGCCCAAGAACTACAGCAACATACGAGAGAACGGAAGCAGAGCTTTTGTTTCAAGGGCGCGTGTGGTGTCATTTATTTGTTACATAACAACATCCGCGAGGCTGCTTCCATTTTCTTTCCAAGGCGAGCAAATGTCTGCCGGCCAACGGAGAGCCGTTGGAGAGCCGCCCGCCGGCCGTCCAACGCGTCGCCCGGCGGACTGACGGCGGCCTGGTCGCGGCCTGGCCCCCTCCGTCCTACCCAGCCTCGCCCTGCCCTTCCCCGGCCCGGGGTGCGGAGAGACGGCGTGGGGCTCGCCGGTCGTCGGACGCTTTCGTTTCGGCGGCTCGAGCGATGGATGCTAGCGGGGGGAGGGGCTTGAAGGGGATGCTGCTAACGGAAGCTCAAGTAGCGCTGATGCCGCCTTCGTTTTCTTTCGAATCGTGCTTGGAACAGTCGTAAAATATGAGCCGGAGGGGCGAAGGGTCGCTTGACGAGGCCGCAACTCGCCCCCCCTCCCGCGACAACGGACGGCATTGCCGTTTTCGAGCGGCCGACCGACGAAACCCGCGAACCGCATCTCAGCAGTTAGCCTAGCGTGCTAACGGCGCTTCCCACCCGCCACAACCAGCCACCCTCTCCTTTCCCTGCCTCTCCCCCGCTACACCCCCACCCAAAAAAAACCTCCCAATGTCTGCTCCTCCTCGCGGACCCGGCAAGAACAGGAGCCGGCCGCCTTCCGTGGTGGCCGCGAGGACGGCGGCCCTCGTCAGGGGACGCGGGCGTCTCACCAGGTGGTCGAAGAACGACCGGGATGCCCCCTCCCAGTCCTCCCCCTCCGCCTCGACGGCCGCTCGAGCATCCGACGGTCCCTCAGTGGCGAGAGTAGGAGGCGGGCGGATCCATAGCCGCCGGTCGCGAGTCCCGAAACGGACAGACGGGGGAGAAGGGGCGGCTGCGGCGCGGCGGCGGAGGACAGACGGACACGCAGACAGATCAACGCCGCTCGTGTCCCTCCGTTGCTCCGCCAGGAAAAGTCGCTCCCGCCCGACTCCGCTCGGTTGGACTCGGCTCGGTTCGGCTCAGTCGGCGCGTCACGAGCAGCCAGCCAGATCTGTCTGCCGCGTTTACTGACCGTGGGACGTGTGACAAGCCGAGGCAATTTGAACATGACTTGGTTCGCGTCCATTTCGACATTGAAACGCTTCAGATTTCCAACCTGTGTCGAAATGCACGCAACGAAGGACCTGCTAAACGCGGAAGGGTCGTCATCTATTGCGGCGCGATAGATAGATAGATCATCTTAAATTGGGAGATTTACGGGGTGCACGTGAAGGCGAGCCTCTGCGAGCAATCGGGGCTTTTGTTGCTTCCTGGCTTTTGTTGTCTGCGCGCGTGTGTGCGCGTGATGTCTGGGGTAACTTCATAACTTTCATTGTCACTTATTTGAAAAATAAAAACAAACTTTCCGATATTTGGGTCATCGTTGTACTTTTTGGCTTCCCAAAAATCGATAGCACATCTTTTTCACAGTTCTACATTTCAGTTTTCTGACATTTCTATTGTGCTTAGAAGACTTCATATTTTCACCCACGCCCTCCGCTGGGATTGCAAATGTGCCCATATTGGGACTATTCAAGGTTTTCTGATTCTGAACTTCCATCATTGCTTTCCTCCCAATGGCAAACGTCTCGCCCTTTATGTGAAGCTGCAAATGGCGCAAGATGGCAGCAAATGTCCATTTCTGAAGGAGGCAGGGAAAGGCTTGCCAATGGCATTTTACAGTCATCCCCCGCCACTTCGCAGGTCACTGCTGGCGGTTTCTGTGCATCGTGGATTTTTTTTTACAGGAAAAAAAAATGTTCTGAAAAAAATGCCGAATGACTCCGAGGTTTTGTACATGGCTGTCGCCATGGTGGGCAAACTATGGCCCGTTTGCCTTTTTCATCCGGCCCGCCGAAGATTGGCACAGAATTGCTCAAATCATATACAGTAAAGTCTCGTTATATCGATATTCAAGGGAGTCCGAAAAAATATCGATATAACCGGGACTATCGATATATCCAACCCTGTTTGCATGTAATTTTCTCCGTGCGTGCATAGAAATAGTATCGATATAACCGGGACTATCGATATAACGAGACTTTACTGTATCATAATTCTGCTCTGAGAATTGCCACAACAAAATTGACACTGGACTTTGATGCACTGGCAAAAACGGGTGATCAACAACACTGTTCCCATTAAAAAAGTAATGTGAGTCATAACACTCATGCCTTTTTATGTTTGTTTGATATGTATGCATCTGGTGCTGACCCGGCCCATGTGTCATTTTTTTAAAGTCAATGTGGCCCCTAAGCCAAGAAATTTGCCCACCCCTGATCTAGCTAGTTAGTGACCTTTCTAGCTGGCTATGTATTAGCTCCCTCTTAGCTAGCTAGCTAGCTAGCTTTCTATCTATTTGAGTTACTTCCGGGTTGACTGAATGCTGGCACGTGTGCCTTCCGCTGCTCACCCGCAGAAAAACCGATCCTGTAAAGTGACCTTGAGAGTTTTGAAAGGCGCTTAGAAATGAAATGGATTATTATTATTATTATTACAGTAAAGTCTCGTTATATCGATATCGGTTATAACGATAGTACCGCTTATTACGATATTATTTTCATTTCCCTTGCACATTTCTAGTCTTTTTATGTATAATTTGTACCGTTTAGTACGATACCCGGTTGTTACGATAATCCGGTTATTACGGTGCTCCTTTTCATCCCCCGCCGGCCATTTTTGTTGTTTACATCGATATATCCGTTGCGCCATTGGTCAACTTGGTCACGTGTCTTGTTACGCTCTCCCGAGCAGACGCCATTTTCAGACGGCAGCTCGTGTGTATCACACGGCTGCTCGTGTGTCTTCAACAATGGACTGTTTTGGATGCCATCAGAGCAATTTCCAAAGCGTGGAGCACGGTGTCCGAAAACACCATCAAGAACTGCTTCCGTCACTGCAAATTTGAAAATCCAGGGTGCAGTGAGGAAACATCTGCAGCTAACGAAGAGGATGACGACAACATTCCTCTTGCAGTGTTGGCTGAAAAGCTAAAAGTCGCCGACATTGCATCGTATGTCGCAGTCGACAAAGACATTGCGACATTCCCAAGCTCATCAGATGCGGATATCGCAGCGGAGGTCAAAGCCAAATATGCCACAGGAGATTCCCGTGATGAAGATGATGCTGATGACGATGAAGAAGAAGCGACTGAATGCACACCTTTTGCAACTTCGACAAAAGCGTTGCAAGGGGTTGCGGACACGCGATCTTTCTTTGAATCCGTAGAAAATGCATCCGGTTTTTTAGAAACGTTAAACAAGATGGAAGTGTTCATATTAAAATATAAAAATGGGAAGCAGAAGAAGATTGATGACTTTTTTAAATAGCTTACATACATACTAATTGCAGTGTTATGTACATGTACTGTTACATGAATGCAAGCGTTTTTTGCAACAATGTTTGTTGTTTTGTCTGCTGAAGCGTCATGATTTTGAAAATGACTGTACATTCCATACTGTGCATTAAAGGGCAACCAACATTACTTTTTGTGTTTCTTGAGTCAGTCAAAAAGCTGTTGTAACGTCACAGCTGCGCGCCGGCATTCTATTCAGCCACTCTCGAACGTCACGTAAATTATGTAAACGTTGCAGTTTTGGTTTTTCATCCATGTACAGTATTTAATTGTGTTGCATCCAGATATCTTTATTGTTTGCAACAATCACTGTTTTTCATATGATTGTACATGCTGGCGTTCGTGGCTTCGTGTGAATAGAACTTGACGATTTAGCATTGGTTGGTTGCATTTTTGAAAGGAAATAGTCATTAAAAAGTGTAAAGACGTTTTTATTTTATGCACAACTTTATTTTTCACTTCACTACTGTACAAAAAAACATGTTAGATACGCAATCCATGAACCCAATGATGAAATTACATGCCATAACAAAGATGCCGCATTTACGCACCCCCCCCACAGGATCGGATATATCGATAGTCCCGGTTATATCGATATTTTTTCAGATTCCCTTGCGTATCGATATAACGAGACTTTACTGTATTATTATTATTATTATTATTATTATTATTATTATTGGCTGGTTACCAGCGCTGACGTTTGAATCAAGCGCTTGCCTTGATCAGCGATTGCCATTTCGTTTGTGTGTGTGTCCCCACTTTGCGGAGTTTCACATAAATCGGGTGGTTCATGTCCCCATTACCCGGGAAAAACAGGCTGACTGGACAGTGATACCTCAGCTTCCGAACTTAATTGGTTCCCAGAAAGTGTGTGTAAGGCAAAAAGTTCGTCTTCCAAACATTTATTACAGTGATACCTCAGTTTATGAACTCAATTGGTTCCCAGAAAGTGTGTGTAAGGCCAAAAGTTCATCTTCTAAACATTCATTTCCCAAAAGAAATCATTAAAATGAGAATAATCCGTTCCCAGGTCCCCGTAAAATGTCATTTTCGACTAAATAAGCCTTAAAACGACACAGAATACAGGTATACCTTATTTTATGTATAATAAATGTGCTATTGGATAGTAATGACAGAAATAAACTGTACTTTAGAATACCAGTGTTTGAAATAACTTCTGCCCGGAGGCCCGGGGCTTACAACTTTTACGTCGGGTGTACAACTTTCAAAACGCCTCGGCCCGGGTGGCCGACAACTTCTTCAAGAAAAAAAAGTTATTGAATAAAGCAATAGCTACAAGCAAACCGCTACAAGCCACGTGGACTCCCCTTTCTCAGCGGCTTTCAAAACTCTCAAGTACACTTTACAGTGACGGTATAGTCCGAAACACGAAACAGGCTATACCGACTATACCGTCACTGTAAAGTGTACTTGAAAGTTTTGAAAGCCGCTTAGAAAGAGGGGTCCACGTGGCTTTGAGCAGACAACGCAGCGCAAACATTGCATTGTGCATCAATGAAAAGGTTTCTTCAGCCGTCATCTGTACTTCTTTGAAGGTGTCGGACGTTTCGCTTCTTATCCAAGAAACTTCATCAGCAAACTGTACCGGTACTGGGACGCTAAGTCACACAAACGCACACCTTAGTGTTTTTTGATGATCATTTTTTGTTTTCTGTCCTCTTCGGCTGAACACTATTCTGTAGTGGGGTCTTTTTTGGTCTTATAATAGCAAAAGTACTCCACTCGATAACAAACCATGTCCGCACTCAAAGAAAGGTGGTGACGAAAACTAGTCTGCCAGCCACCGTGGCGCTAGCAGGGGGACAGTGTGAGTGAAGGTATTATCGCCGAGAAAGCACGGCAACTACACTCGGACATCATCAAGAAGCAAGTGCATCAACGGCCATCACAAAGGTCAATAATATGACTTTATTATACAGTACAGTTTATTTCTTTCATTACAATATAATAGCACGTTTATTATATGTAAAATAAGGTATATATTTTGTGTAGTTTTGAGGCTTATTTCATAGAAAATGATGTTTTATGGGGACCTGGCAACAGATTATTCTCATTTGAATGGTTTCTTATGGGAAATAAATGTTTGGAAGACAAACTTTTGGCCTCACACACACTTTCCGGGAACCAATTATATTCGTAAGCTGAGGTATCACTGTTTCTTGGCCAAGAAAGAGGATTCCTCTTGTGATTCTGAGTCACTCGAAGTGCATTTTTTTATGTCCGTCCTCTTCGGCTGAAAACTATCCTGTGGTGGGATCTTTTTTGGTCCTATAATAGCAAAAGTACTCCACTCGATAACAAACCATGTCCGCACTCAAAGAAAGGTGGTGACGAACTCTTGGCTTGTCGTCACCTCCAACAAGAATAGTTTTGAGAACCCGACAAGCAGTTTGAAATTCCGGCCGAATTATTTTGCTCTCTTCCTTCCGAGCGACCGTTAGCGATACGGCCCCTCCTACTCCGCTGTCCAATTCACGGACGTATTTGTGGATTTGTTTCCTTTCCAGCCCGCCTTCGCTTTTCATTTCCGCGAAGCTACAAAAACGTTAAGAATGTTGCCGATTGTAGTGCAGAACTGGTTGGTCCACCACACGCCAGCTCCAGTCCAAAGTCTTTTATGAGCGAGTCCGAGTCGTCGCAAACCAAACCGGCAGTTGACAGGTAAGCGTCTTTTCTTTGCTAACAGCGCCGACTTTTTGAAGTCAACGGGGGACAACCTTGACCCTAGGACAACGCAATCCGGGACTGTGTGAACTTCCAAAAGCTACATCGCTTATTTCAAGCTTTCCAAGCCAAAGAGGAGAAATCGTTTGAAGGTGATGCTCCTTTTGTCATCATTTCCAGCTAGCTTGTTTTGGAGCTCGGCTTGCTAACTTTCACACGAAACACAGCTTTCCCGAGTCCAAAGCAGGAAAAGGAGATTTTCTGGACTTGGATGGGAATTCGTCTGTGTAAACTCTCAGTCGTACAGGAGTGGTCCATCGATGAGAAGGTTTCTTCAGCTTTCATCTGTACTTATTTGAAGGTGTCGGACGTTTCGCTTCTTATCCAAGAGGCTTCGTCAGCGAACTAAAATTTGCTGGTAGTTTTGGCCCTATATATACGTATATCCCTACTGTCCAGATGTGGCGGTACCAGACTCTGATATATATATATATATATATATATATATATATATATATATATATATATATATATATATATATATATATATATATATATATATATATATATATCTCGATGGACCATTCCTGTACACTGAGAGCTTACGCGGATGTATCTAATCGCTAGGTATTCCCTATCTATTCACTAGCTATTAGCTATCTATTTGCTAGCTAATAGCTATCTATTTACTATCTATTAGCTATCTCTTTGCTAGCTATTAGCTATCTATTTGCCAGCTATTAGCTGTCTGTTTTCTAGCTAATAGCTATCTATTTTCTAGCTATTAGCTATCTATTCGCTAGCTATTAGCTATCTATTTGCTAGCTATTACCTATCTATTTGCTAGCTAGCTGGCTGTTCTCTAGCTAATAGCGATCTATTCACTAGCTAATAGCTATCTATTCGCTAGCTATTAGCTATCTATTTGCTAGCTAGCTAGCTTGGTATCTATTTGAGTTACTTCCGGGTTGAATGAACGCTGGCACGTGTGGTCGCCGCTGCTGTGGATAAGAAGCGAAATGTCCGACACCTTCAAAGAAATACACATGATGGCTGAAGAAACCTTCTCATCGATGGACGGGAATTGTTTTGCTTTGGACGCCTCAAACTAGGACCCCCCTCCCAAGAAAAAAAACAACCAAACGGGGAGACCGAACGGGTTTCTGACGGCAAAATCCGAAACGTCCGTGAGGGACATTGATTGACTTGAATGCCGGTGGTTTGTTTTCTTCCTTTCCTTTTGTGTTGCTCTGCTTTGTTTTGTTGTCAACCACAACCGCAACGACAGTGTTGCCATTTGTGACCGTACCTGAAAGGGACCTTTTTGCTCCATGTCCGTCCTGTCCTGTCCTGGCCGCTAGCGAACGGGGGGGGCACCTAATTCCTGAGAAGGCACCCCACCCCCCTTTTCTGCCCGAGGAGCGCCGTCTTCCAGGCCCACCAATGACCTCTAGACCGTTGCAGGAAGCTCAAAAGCTAATTGACGGTTTTCGAGAAAGGTTGACGGCGCCTGATTACAGTGATACCTCAGCTTACGAACGCTTTAGTTTACAAACTTTTCACCTGACGAACGTTAAATTCACGAGAATATAATCATTGGCATACGAATTAGTTTTCGCCGTACGAACCAAACCACACAGCGCCACATGACTAGTTTTCTTTGAGTGCAGACGTGGTTTGTTATCAAGTGTAGTACTTTTGCTATTATGGGAGCGAAAAATAACCCACCGCAAGCTAGTGTTAAGCCGAAGAGGACACAAAAGAAAATAATAATAAACAATAAAACATTTAATTGATAAGCGCCTTTAAAAACTCTCAAGGTCACTTTACAGTCATAGGATCAGTTTTCTTGCGGGTGAGCAGCGGCAGCCACACGCGCTAGCGTACACTCTAGCCGGAAGTAATTCAAAGAGATAGAATGCTAGCTAGCTAGCTAACAGATAGCCACTAGATAGCCAGCTAGAAAGTTAACTAACTAGCCAGAGAGCCACATAGCTAATAAATATCCATCTATATAGCTAGCTAGCTAGCCAGATAGTTAATAGATAGAAAATAGATAGCCAGCTAGGTAGCTAGCTAATAGAGAGCAAAAGTATATAATAGCCTGCTCTGCCACAATACTAAGAAGTGAGTAAGGTTTGAGAGTTGCTATGAACTAGGAGTGCCCAAGCTACTAGTTGATCAACCAGTCGATTGCAGACTTGCCCCATGTCGATTGCGAGGTGATTAGAGGAAGAAAACAAACAAACAATCATTAATGACGGAATGAGATCATCGAAAAACACCAACGAGGTGTGCGTGTGTACGACTTAGCGTCCCAGTACCGGTACGCTAAGTCGACCATTGCTACGTGTGGCTAAGGGTGTTTCTGTGTTGTCTAAGCAACGGTCTCAGGCAATAGAAGAGGTTGAAAAACTTCTGTTGATTTGAATGAACAAAAAGCAGCTATCAGGAACTAGCAGGGGACAGTGTGGTGTGAGTGAGTCCGACACCTTCAAAGAAGTACAGATGACGGCTGAAGAAACCTTTTCATTGTCACGTCCGCTCGAGGAGTGGCGACAGACGAATTTTTTGCCTTATGCACACTTTCCGGGAACCAATTAGGTTCGTAAACGTCCGGCAAATTTAGCCCCTCCCTATTTCATATGTTTGATAGCGTCAAGCGATGACATTTCTGTCTGCCAACAGAAGCCGACGACATGAGGCCGACATCCTTCCTCCTGTTCCCGTTGCTACTCGTGTCGCTAGGCTGCGACGGTCGTAGCGTGTCGAGGTGCGAGCTTCGTGACCGGCTGAGGGAGAAAATCCAGTTGTCGGAACGCACCAGGAACCTCACAGAAGTTGTTTTGACTTTGTGTGAGTAACGCAGTCGATAAGATCTCTCTTCATATCTCAATGTATTTTCCGCCGCCGTTCACCCTGATGGAAAAATACAAACGCTCCATCGCGTCAAGACAAGAATGATACCTGGATTTATTTCTATCTGGGACCCAAGCGCCTTGATTAGCCTCGCAGTAGGGAAATTGATATTTCACGGCAGCATAGTGATGAAATTAAGAGGAAAGGAAAGGAAGAAGTAGAAAAACAAAATACAGGAGCTGCTGGAAAGGCAGCCATTCTCGCGGCAGCCATTTTAAAGTAAAAATAACAACCAAAAAACGAAATACAGCGGGATGGGGGCCCTTATACAGTGATGCCTCAGCTTACAAACTTAACTCGTTTCCAGAAAGTGTATGTAAGGCCAAAAGTTCGTCTTCCAAACATTTATTTCCCATAAGAAACCATTAAAATGAGAATAATCCGTTCCCAGGTCCCCATAAAACACAATTTTCAAAAAGAACGAAATAACAATGACTCGATTCCACAAGTTGATTGGAGGTGAACTGTGTGCTTGTTGTTCTTGTGGCAGTGGTGTGCCAACTGGAAAAGATCTCCCACCGCAGCACCAGCTTCGTGACCCTCTACGGCCAACGCGTCACCACCACCGCCGCCCCCCCACCACCACCACCACCACGGCAATCCCAACCACCAACAGCACCACGGCCGCCACTGGCCAAATCGCCAACGCCAGTGTTCCAATCGCATCAAGCAACGCCTCCGCCACACCTGGCAACCAAACGGGCAACTCCAACCAAACGCTGGACCAGGAAGATGACGCTTTAGGCCAGGAACCGGAAGAGGAACCGGAAGAGGAACCCGAAGAGGAACCCGAAGAGGGAGAAGAGCCTTCACCCGAACACGAGGAACTCCTCCCAGAGGTGGAAGAAGAAGGAAATGAATTACTGGAGGGAGCGGCGGAAGAAATCTACGACGAGGAGAGCGAATACCTTTACGTGAACCAGGGAAGCAAAACGGACTTCCACTTAGACGACTGGTTGAAGCTGATGGAACTTCTGAACGAGGAAGAGAACATATTTGACGAACAAATGCTGGTGATCGCCGACGACAAACTCACTGCGGACGATGACGACGGTAGCGCCAAAGTCTATCAAATGGAGTGGTCGCTGGGCTACCACGGCCTCTTCCAGCTCTCCGACAGCTACTTCTGTCAGTCCACCGCCCGATGGAGCCAGAACGCCTGCAACCGCACATGCGACGGTGAGTGACCCCGTGGTGGAAAACGTTGCCATTCCGACTTGATTCGCGCCGACCTCTCGCTAACTCTTGAGCTAGCTAGAGGGTGCCTAGCTAGCGGGGGGGGGGGCTTATACAGTGATACCTCAGATTACCAACTTAATTGGTTCCCAGAAAGTGTGTGTAAGGCCAAAAGTTCGTCTTCCAAATATTTATTTCCCATAAGAAACCATTAAAATGAGAAGGATCCGTCCCCAGGTCCCCGTAAAACATCATTTTCTGCTTTCCACGGCATATAGCTATACGTATTTTACGTTTTAAGATTCGCGCTGAATATTCAGGAAGTCTTGTTTTTGAGTTGATGACGATGCCTGACGTGATGTCACGTCTGGAACGCCCCTGACCGAGAAAGTGACACACAATGCATTTTGGGTACTTTGTTTGGTCTGAAAATTTAGTGTTGATCCGTGTTGTGTCATGATCTGGTTGGCGACCAACGGGGGGCGCTGTCGGCCCCGCCTGCACCTGCACAGGTGCTGGTCGTCCCGATCAGTGGCGGACTGCCACGTTCAGATTGGCGACCAGCGGGTATCGACGTCAGCCCTGCCGGCAGCCTCGCAGGTGCTGGTCGTTATAATCACTGACACTTAAAAGGACACCCGGCACGATCATCCGTTGTCGGTTCATTGTTTACTGCTTGTTTGCTGCATGCATTGTGTATGTGTTTGTTTAACCTTGGCGGACTTTTACTTTTGGTCTTCTTTTGCTACTTTGTATTTTTTCCATTCAGATGATTTTGATGTTTTACATTTTGTTCCTGCTGACCTTTATTTTAATACAATTTGTCAAACAACCTCCTGCTCCCTCCTGCCTGCTTTTTGGGATCCGCACCCGCCATCACCACCTCGCAAACCGTGACATGTTGATGGCGAAATTAGAAGAAAAAAACATGAATAACGCGATGGTGAATAATTGTGTGTTGCACCAAGGCTACTATTTGATACTAGTTGACACAAATTCCCAGCAGACACATCAGCCCATTTCCAACGGAGCTTGGGCGCCATCTTGTGCATTTTCTGGGCACTACATTGGAGTCCAGACGCCTCAAAATGAGACGGAAGGACTTTTTTAATTGATTGCAAACATTTATACTTTCCTCTTCAGAACTATTTGGATCATATTCATAACTGGATGAGTAACAAGAAAGCATCTTCTCCGAATATGAAGCAATTGTTTTGATCGTCGAGCAAGGCAAGATGTCCTGGCGTGACGTCATGAACAAGGGGGCGGGACCTTCGGAAACTGAAACTTTCTGAGGTCATTTTGAAGTAGTTTTGGGCCACTTTAAGTCATTTTGATTGGTGTTTGGCATTTGACTAAAAATATCAGCCTGCGTGTTTTGGGTATTTTAGATGCTATAAAACGTTTTTCTGATGTCAGTTTGGAAACAAAAAAAATGTGTTAGTTATCCTTTAAAACTACACAAAATACAGTGATACCTCAGTTCACAAAATTACTTGGTTCCAAGAAAGTGTGCTTAAGGCGAAAAGTTCATCTTCCAAACATTGCATCTCATAAGAAACCATTAAAATGAGAATAATCCATTCCCAGGTCTCCATAAAACATAATCTCCTACTAAATAAGCCTTAAAACTACACAAAATACAGTGATACCTCAGTTTACAAACTTAATTGGTTCCAAAAAGTGTGTGTAAGGCGAAAGGTTTGTCTTCCAAACATTAATTTCCCATAAGAAACCATTAAAATGAGAATAATCCGTTCCCAGGTCTCCATAAAAGATCATTTTCTGCTAAATAAGCCTTAAAGCTACACAAAATATACATTATTTTATGTATAATAAATGTGCTATTATATTCTAATTAAAGAAACAAACTGTACTATATAATAACGTTTTTAATTACCTTTGTGATTATAATTGTCATGGGTTGGTAGCAATAGTAGACACAAATACAGTGATACCTAAGTTTACGAACTTAATAGGTTCTCTGACACTCTCTACAAACCCTGTGGTGTTCTCTTCTCCTTCAGCCAGAGACTATTACACCCGCGTTGCAAGGAGAGGTACCGCCGCTCGTTCCTACCGACTGCTGTCAGGCTTCGCAATTCTCAATGATCACATGTGAAAAAAAAACTGGACACTTGTAAATATGGTGAAAAGTTCATCTTCCAAACATTTATTTCCCATAAGAAACCATTCAAATGAGAATAATCCGTTCCCACGTCTACATAAAACATCATTTTCTGCTAAATAAGCCTTAAAACGACACCAAATATATATATTTTTTTGTATAATAAATGTGCTATTGCATTGTACTTAAAGAAACAAACTGCATTGTATAATGAAGTTGTTTAATTACCTTTGTGCTGTTTGTTGTCAATGGACGGTAGCAATGGTCGACACAAATACAGTGGCACCTCAGCTTACAAAATTAATTGGTTCCCAGAAAGTGTGTGTAAAGCAAAAAGTTCATCTTCCAAACATTTATTTACCATAAGAAGCCATTAAAATGAGAATGATCCATTCCCAGGTCTCCATAAAACATCATTTTGTGCTAAATAAGCCTCAAAACTACAGAAAATACAGTGATACCTCAGCTCACAAACTTAATTGGTTCCCAGAAAGTGTATGTAAGGTGAAAAGGTCATCTTCCAAACATTTATTTCCCATATGAAACCATTCAAATGAAAAAAAAAGCTAAAAAAGCCTTAAAACTACACAAAATAGACCTCATTTTATGTATAATAAATGTGCTATTGTATTGTAAATAAATAAATAAACTACTGTATCATAAAGTCGTTTTATTGACCTTTGTGATGGTAGTTGTTAATGTATGGTAGCAATGGTCGACTTAGCGTACCAGAACTGGGACTAAGTCACACAAACGCACACCTCGTTGGTGTTTTTCGATGTTCTCCTTCTTCTGCTCGACTGTCATTTTGTTTTGTCTCCTCTTCGTCTTAACACTAGCCTGTGGTGGGGTCTTTTTCAGTCCCAAAAAAAAAGTAAAATCCACTCGATAACAAACAAAGTCTGCACTCAAAGAAACGGGGTGAAGAAAACTTGTCCGCCAGCCACCGTGGCGCTGTGTGGTTTAGTTCGTCCGCCGAAAACTAGTTTGTACGCCTAGATCATATTCTCGCGAATTTTGTGTTCGTAAGGCGAAACGTTCGTGAGCTAAAGCGTTTGTAAATTGAGGTATCACTATAAGTGACGAAAGGAAAGTCCAGCTCCTGGGGTGGCCGTGGTTGAGAAACATTGACCCAGAAAAGCCAGGAAGACTCCGAATCTAAGGCGTCTTCCTCGGATACCCAGATGGACGGCGCTGAGTCCGCCATAGAAGCCAAGTTCGTTACTGGCCGTGATGCGTTTTGAGATGAACCAGGTCTCCGGCGTTTGGCAAGAGCGCTCTTTCCGCGGGTTTAACTTCTTCCGTTATCCTGCCTCCGCAGCGTTCACCGACGACGACATCGCGGACGACCTGGATTGCTTCGTGGACCAGAACTACTGGCTGTAAGTCATGCCACACTTCATCTTTCCTTTCATTCTGTCCTCGGGCCTCTTATGAGGCCAGCGGACGTGGGTCTCCGGATATGCAGTTTGAAGACTCATGGCGGCACGTTTGCGTGGAGTCTGCGCTGCGCAGCGACTAACTGGCGAGTACAGTGATACCTTGGCTAACGAACTTAATTGGTTCCCAGACAGAGTGTGTAAGGCGAAAAGTGTGTATCCCAAAAAATAATTTCCCATAGGAAACCATTAAAATGAGAATAATCTGTTCCCAGGTCCCCATAAAACAAGATTTTCTACTAAATAAGCTGTAAAACTACACAAAATAAAACTTATTTTATGTATAATAAATGTGCTATGGTATTGTAATTAAAGAAATAAACTGTATTGTGTAATAAAGTGGTTTTATTGACCTTTGTGATGGTCGTTGATAGCTTGATGGAATGGAGTGTCTGGTTTCATCAGCATTAAACACTTGATGAGGAATGTAGCCTTCTTCTTCCACCATGTTGAGAAATGATCCCTTGTAGGTGTTTTATCTGCGATAATTTTACCTAGTTCGTTATCAATTGTGTTCTGTTTAGCTGGGTTGATAGCTTTTTGCATCAAGTGTACAGATGGCTTGTGCGGGTTGTTTGTTAAGCCTGATTGATTGGATATTTTAACCTTGCAGTCTACACTATGCCTTTGAACTATCAAAGTTGAAACCAGTACACATTTCACTGTTTTCTATCCCATTTCTCGTTCTCTCTCTGTCGTCTGCCTATTTATTTAATGTTTTATCCCCCCACCCCACTGCTGCGTCCTTGACCAATCACGTGGCTTTAACCGAAGACTGGGGGCGGGGAATAGAGGACAAAAACAAGTCGGCTGCCATTTTATTGTTAGGAGAACGGGCTCGTTCGCGAACGACACATCACTCATTGTGGCGCTCCGTGTGTATACCGAAAAATTGTTCATATGCCAAGGTTAAATTTTCATAAATTTAACGTTCGTAAGACGAGGGATTTGTAAACCGAGGTATCACTGTATACGGAACTCGACCGACCGCATTATGAGACGGTTGGATGCATTCCGCAGGAATCCATCCCAAGTACTGACCCAATCTTGGCTGTTCTCAGACCGCCCGCAACAAAAACGCCGTTGGCGATGGTGCTTTTGGTTTTGGGCCTATCCAGGCATCGCCGAATCTGATTTGAAAGGACATTGGAGCAGCAATGTCCAGATTTTCAGGCCTCTTTTCTCCCTTCCAGGTACACGCTGAGGGTGGTGGCGCCTCGGTGCTACCAGACCGTCGACTTCTTTGGCGAGTGCGAGTGACCTGCCGCTCTTCTGCCTTTCGCGGTCACGCCGACGACGTCCTTCCCAAAGAAATCGACTCTTACTTTTGATCAATTCCAATTATTTTTTTTGCTGTTGTTGTTTTTAATCGCTGCGCCACCTGCGCATGGCGACGCTGTGCCGGTGTTTTGACCGACCGCAAATGACGTCGACAAGGACGCCTCTGTTGGTTTTTGCGAGGGGTGGAGGTGTTTTTATTTATCTAGCTTTTCAGCTATCTATCTATCTATCTTGCCAGCTATCTAGCTAGCTATCTAGCTATTTAGCTGGCTACCTAGCTACTAATTTATTTGATATCTATTTGCTATCTATTTTCTATCTATTAGCTATCTGGCTGGCTCGTTAGCTATCGAGCTAGCTATCTATTAGCTAGCTAGCTAGCTTGCTTTCTATCTAATTGAACTATTCCGGGTTGAATGAACGCTGGCGCGTGTGGCTGCCACTGCTTACCCACAAAATAACTGATCCTGTGACTGTAAAGTGGCCTTGAGAGTTTTGAAAGGCGCTTATAAATGAAATGTGTTATTATTATTATTATTATTATTATTATTATTATTAGTATTATTATTATTATAAAACCTGTTGAATCAATCCCAAATGAATCAATAAAGCCCGTGACCGTTGACCTTTGACCTTTGTTTGGAATTTTGGGTTGTATTTGACAATCGGGAATGAAAAACAAAAGGAAAATAAAGGAAAGCCAGCTTGCTGTCATTGAGGAAGTAAAACACAAGAACACACCTCGCCCGAGAATGCTTTTGTGGAGCACATCAAGTTAAAATGTTTTTCCCTTTCGTAACCCTCGGCACTGAGCTATTTTTGGACTATTCGGAGGAGGAAATGAATTT
Source organism: Hippocampus bargibanti (assembly GCF_051943395.1). Lineage (NCBI taxonomy): Eukaryota > Metazoa > Chordata > Actinopteri > Syngnathiformes > Syngnathidae > Hippocampus > Hippocampus bargibanti. Next base: position 3,371,219 of record NC_142743.1, on the reverse strand, counting down.
CAGTGTGGGACTGCACATTAAAGAACCCCCCAAAAAACTGGCAGCACTAGTTTTTGCTGGTGTTGATGTCAACAAGTGGGTGGGGACAAACAATTAGTCTGCCACATTACGTAAAAAAACAAAAGGATGGACAAAATCTGACTTCACTCCCACTCTCGAGGACTTGCACACGCGGCAAGAACCAAATCGAGGGCATGGAAAATCCTACTGGACCCTCTGCACCATGCCCACCACCTTTTCATGCGACTCCCCTCAGGCAGGCGCTACCAAATACAGCAGATATTTCAACAGCTTCTTCCACCGTCGCCATTCACTCTAAACCACAGGTGTCAAAGTCAAGGCCCGCGGGCCAAATCCGGCCCGCCACATCATTTTTTTCGGCCCGCGAAAGCAAATCAAACGTGTTAAATTCCATGATGATTGCTAAAATCTGAGCCAAAATTTCATATTTTTGGATGTCAACCACAATAAAAGTCATTATTCTTGACTTCAGATTTGAAAACAAGTTATTCATTAATTCGCCGTGTGCTCTATATGTAATATTTGAAGGGATTTAAACATTCTAATGGGTTCAAATTCCTTGTGTCTTCTATATACTGGGCTAATAAAGATGATTCTGATTCTGAACCAAGACGAGGGCGCAGAAAATCCTACTGGAAGCCTCCACACCCTGCCCACCACCTTTTGCAGCAACTCCCTTCAGCCAGGTGCTACCAAATCCAGCAGATATTTAAACAGCTATCCCGTCGCCATTAACTCTCTCAACAGTAACCCAAAATGAACTGTTTAGTGCCTCCATTCTTATTATGATGATACTAGTGCAGCGTGTTCTACCAGGGACAAATTCCTTGTGTCTTCTACATACAGTGATACCTTGAATTACGTACTTAATTGGTTCCCAGACAGTGTGTAAGGCAAAAAGTGTGTATCCCAAACATTCATTTCCCATAGGAAACCATTCAAATGAGAATAATGCGTTCCCAGGTCCCCATAAAAATTAATTTTCTAATTTTCTAAGCCTTAAAACCACACAAAATACACCTTATTTTATGTATAATAAATGTGCTATGGTATTGTAATTAAAGAAATAAACCGTACTGTTTAATAAAGTCGGTTTATTTTCCTTTGTGATGGCTCGATGGAATGGAGTGGCCATCTAGAGGACTGATTCCTTTTAAGCTTTGGCTGCTTTATCATCAGAACTGGCTGGCTCACCATGATGAATGACACTATGAATCCCTGTACAACGCTTAAAGTTGTCGAACCATCCGTGGCTAGCCTTGAAATTATTAATGGATGACGACCTTCCAGGTTGCCTCTTGACGATATCCGAATGAAGTTGCCGTGCTTTCTCTGCGATAATTTTACCTAGTTCCTCATCAATCGTGTTCTGGGATATTTTAACCTTGCAGTCTACACTCTGCCTTTGAACTATCAAAGTTGAAACGAGTCCAAATTTCACTGTTTTCTATCCCATTTCTCGCTCTCTCTCTGTCGTCTGCATATCTATTTAATGCTTGTAGCTCTGTGCTTCTGTAACCCCAACCCACTGTTGTCGTTCTTGACCAATCACGTGTGGTTTTACCCGAAGACTGGGGGCGGGGAATAGAGGACAAAAAATAGTCGGCCGCCATTTCCTTGTTAGGAGAACGGGGTCGTTCGCAAACGACACATCACTCATTGTGGCGCTCTGTGTGTATCCCAAAAAATAGTTTGTATGCCAAGATTAAATTCTCATGAATTTAACGTTCGCAAGACAAAAACTTCGTTAGCCATGGCATTCGTAAGCCGAGGTATCGCTGTTATTGGCAATCAAGATGATCTGTTTCTGATGTGGGACTGAACTCTCAATCAACTTCACAAAGAAGCAAGCCATTGACCCACAACCACGTCACCGAGCAACAATTGCCGATACAATTAGCCCAAAATACCAAATTCGTCACCCGTAGCGGTGATTCCGTTCGCCACCGAAGCGGTACAGAGGCCCACCCGGCACGTTCCCGCATGGGATATCACGAGGGGAACGGCTCTCGGGCCACCCTTTTCACCGCGTGTACAACGCAGATTCTGGCTATCTCTGGACCCCTTTTAGCGGTCCATGAAAATCAGTCCAAAGGGCTTTTCTAAGCAAGGTGACGCAGTCGCCGTCAGGCATTTGTTCCGAGCCCTCACCGAGAAGCCGCAGGCACGCACTTTTGACTCTGATCCAAGGAGAGCGGGGGAAATGACGAAGAAGGATGTAGAAAGTCCAAAAATCCAAACAGGTTTTTCTACAAGCGCTCACTCTCCCAACACACAAATCGACTGCCAGTCAAAGAGACACAAACAAGGCTGCGGTTGATCCAAGCGACGCTGCGATTTGGTGAGAAATCGTACGTTTTCCTTCGCGAGGGCACTGTGGCCCCCGTTTGGGAGCCTTGGCGCGGGTGAGGGGGCGTGTGCGTGCGGGTGTGTTGGACTCGGCGGTTTACACCCACGGCTTCGGAGGAGTGTAATAATCTTCTTTTCCTTTCGGCTTTTCCCTTCAAGGGGTCGCCACAGCAAATCAGTGGCCTCCATCTTGAGAGGTTCTATCCGCATGTTTGTTTTGGCCAAACTTTTACGTCGGATGCCCTTCCTGACACAACCCTCTGTATTTATCCGGGCTTGGGACCGGCACAAGAAGACATATGTCCCTTTGTGGCTACAGAACAAGCAACTCGCTCAGTAAAAGGCTCCCAAACACAAAATGATATATAATAATAATAATAATAACAATAACAATAACAATAACAATAATAATAATAATAATAATAATAATAATAATAATAATAATAATAATAACAATAATAATAATAATAATAATAATAATAATAATCCATTTCATTTCTAAGTGCCTTTCAAAACTCTCAAGGTCACTTTACAGTCACAGGATAAGTTTATCTGTAGGTGAGCAGCGGCAGCAACACGCGTCAGCGTTCACTCAACCCGGAAGTAACTCAAATAGATATAAAGCTAGCTAGCTAGCTAATAGATAGCTAATAGATAGCTAATAGATAGCTAGCTAGACAGCTATCTTGATAGCCAGACAACTAATGGATAGCTAGCGAGATAGTTAGCAAGATAGCCACGCAGATAGCTAGATAGCTCATAGATAGCAAATAGCTAGCTAGGTAGCATATGAGCAAAATTGATAACAACGTCAGTTTAAGGCAAGATAAAAACTACAAATGACATACCTTGTGGTACTTTGGCTTACGAACTTAATTGGTTCCAAGAAAGTGTGTGTAAGGCGAAAAGTGTGTATTTCAAACACACTTTTCCCATAGGAAACCATTAAAATGAGAATAATCATTTCCCATGTCCCCTTAACACATAATTTTATACTTAATAAGCCTTAAAACTACACAAATAGACCTTATTTTATGCATAATAAATGTGTTATTGTATTGTAATTGAAAGAAATAAACTGTACTGTATATAAAAGTCATTTTATTGAGCTTTGTGATGGTCGTTGATGGAATGGATAAAGTGTCTTAAGGAGTTCTGGGTTGTACATCTTGGAAGTTGTGATATTGCAACAGCAACAGATTCAAGCAGACACACTAGAAATATAAGTAGCCTGTATTGGTTTATACTGAAATATAAACGCTGAATGAAATATATGCTCCATAAAGACATGCACTGGAGAGACTATTACATATGTTACTACAAAAAGTTGTTCGTAACTCAAATGTTCGTAAGTAGAGGAGCATCTGGACATCTCAGTTTGGAGTTTCACATTCAGTTACTAGTACAGTAAAGTCTCGTTATATCGATATCGGATATATCGATAGTCCCGGTTAGATCGATACTATTTCTATGCACGCACGGAGAAAATTACATGCAAACAGGGTCGGATATATCGATAGTCCCGGTTATATCGATATTTTTCGGACTCCCTTGAATATCGATATAACGAGACTTTACTGTATTCACAATATCTCTCGCGAGGTACCTCAATGTCGGCGAGCTTGTTTTGTCATGATTGTGAAGTCTCAGGAATGGCCGGTGGCAATGTTGTTGCATCCATTGGAGACACGGACGCATTTGGAGGGGTGATTTATTTATTGAGAAATCCTCCCCAAAATGCCAAAATGCTTGACTGGTTTAATTGGCAGCGAAAACATGCTCAAGTTAGACTACTTCAGCAAACATCCTAGATGACACTACATATCTTGAATGTTGTTTTTCCCTGTTATTGATAAAGCACATTTTATTAAATACCGTATTTATTTGAGTATAACGCACAAAATTACGTGACTGTAAAGTGTCCTTGAGAGTTTTGAAAGGCGTTTACAATTGAATCTGTATTACTAACACACTGAGAAATAACAGGTGCTAACAAATTTGAGCATAAAGCTGTCTAGCTGGCTGGCTAGCTATCTAGTAGCTATCTAGCTAGCTGGCTGGCTAGCTATCTATTGGCTGTCTATTAGTTGTCTAGCTATCTAGCTGGATCGATGGCCGTCTATTTGAGTTACTTCCGGGTTGAGTGAACGCTGGCGCGTGTGGCTGCCGCTGCTCACCCACAGGGAAAAATTATCCTGTGACTCTAAAGTGACCTTGAGAGTTTTGAAAGGCGCTAAGAAAAGAATTGTATTATTATCATTGTTGAAAAAAAGGCAGGCAGTGGACCCCATTCAAATCTGATGAATAATAATCATCATCATATTAATTAATGATTTTTTTCAGTGTTGATGTAAATAATTTCTCATCATTCCAAGCAATATAGCAAAGATCAACACCACTTGCTGGGACGTTAGCTGTTAGCGTCGCTCCGCCCCCTCTCACCCTGAGGCTCCACCCCCATAATACTCCTACGGCATGCTGGGATTGATGATCTCATCAGACTTGTAATTATGATGTCACTCTGTCTACCTCCACCCGCCAGTCAACATAAAGCAACATAGTTCGCGTGTCATCAAATATTGCTTTTTAACGGCTTCACATCGCTTTTTTTGTCATTTATTTTTTATTAGCAATGAAGCATAGCATGTTTAACATAGCATGTTTTGATGAGAAAACAGATGGAGATTCGGGGCACTATGTACTTGGCTATCTGTTAGCTATCTATCCAGCTAGCTAGCTATCTATTAGTGAGCTAGCTAGTTAGCTGGCTATCCAGCTGGCTAGCTAGCTAGCCGGTTAGCTGGCTATCTATTAGCTAGATGGCTATCTATTAGCTATCTAATAGCTAACTGCTAGCTTTTTATTTATTTCAGTTATTCCGGGTTGAGTGAACACTGGCGCGTGTGGCTGCCGCTGCTCACCCACAGAAAAACTGAACCAGGGACTCTAAAGTGACCTTGAGAGTTTTGGAAGGTGCTTACAAATGAAATGTATTATTATTTCCCTACCCAGGCTGGGGTCCCCCCCCATATTTCAGATCTTCAAGTCCTTGCGGTCACTGGATGAGCGTCAAACCGGTTGGTGGCTTTGTTTTCCTCAAGGATACTTTGCCCAGTTCTCGGCACTCCTTCCTATTGGACCCTTTCATTTTGTTGTCCTAGCCAATCCTGACATGAGATTCAAGTTGCTGATGCTGCCGCTGGTCCTGGCGGTTCTGGCGCCGAGCCCGTCCCGGGGGCGCATGATCACAAGATGTGAACTAAAGAGTCGACTCCAAGACGCCATCAAGCTCCCTGCTGGCCTTGAAAGGTTTAAAGAGAGAATCTTGTCAGTCGGTGAGACATCTGATGACCGCAATTGATGAAAATGACCCTGGCACTGGACCCATTTCTGCACAGCGTCTGGCAGTCAATGAGTTAAAGGTTTGGACACAAACATATGTTCTTCATCACATTGTCTTTATGCGTTGCAGTCATATGTGAAGTGGAGCGAATGTCAAATCTGAACAGCAACATGGTCAGGACGACCATGTTGGACTACCCCCAATCAACAACCGCCACCACCGCAGCGCCTGCACCTCAAGAAACAACCAACACCACCAGAGCCCCTACACCTCCACCATTGACCAATACCACAGCTGCCCCTGCAGCTCAAGAAACAACCAACGCCACCACAGCCCCTAACCCTCAAGAAACTACCAACAGCACAATAGCCCCACCAGACCAAGAAACAACCAACACCACCACAACAGCTCCTGCAGCTCAAGAAACAACCACCACCACAACCGCCCCTGCAGCTCAAGAAACTACTAACACCACAAGATCCCCTGTGGCTCAAGAAACAACCAACAGTACAATAGCCCCACCAGGTCAAGAAACTACCAACACCACTACAGCAGTCCCTGCAGCTCAGGAAACAACCAACAGTACAAGAGCCCCACCATCTCAAGAAACTACCAACACCACCACCACAACCCCCCCTGCAGCTCAAGAAACAACTAACACCACAAGAGCCCCTGCAGCTCAAGAAACTACTAACACCACCATAGCAGCCCCTGCAAGTCGAGATACAACAATCACCACAACAGCTCCTGCAGCTCAAGAAACAACCAACAGTACAAGAGCCCCTGCAGCTCAAAACACAACCACCACCACAACAGCCCCTGCAAGTCGAGGTTCAACAACCACCACCACAACAGCTCCTGCAGCCCAAGAAACAACCAACACCACAACAGCCCCAGCAAGTCAAGGTTCAACCACCACTACAATAGCCCCTGCACCTCAAGAAACAACCAATACCACAACAGCTCCGTCAAGTCGAGGTTCAACCACCACCACAACAGCTCCTGCAGCTCAAGATACCACCAACACCACAACAGCTCCTTCCCCTCAAGAAACAACAAACACCACAACAGGTCCTGCAAGTCGAGGTTCAACAACCACCACAACAGCCCCTGCACCTCAAGAAACAACTAATACCACAACAGCTCCGGCAAGTCGAGGTTCAACCACCACGACCACAACAGCCCCTGCAGCCCAAGAAACAACCAACACCACCATGGCCCCAGCAAGTCAAGGTTCAACCACCACCACAACAGCTCCTGCACCTCAAAATACCACCAACAACACAATAGCTCCTGCCCCTCAAGAAACAACAAACACCACAACCGTTCCTGCAAGTCGAGGTTCAACCACCACGACCACAACAGCCCCTGCAGCCCAAGAAACAACCAACACCACCACAACCCCAGCAAGTCAAGGTTCAACCACCATCACAACAGCTCCTGCACCTCAAAATACCACCAACAACACAACAGCCCCTGCACCTCAAGAAACAACCAATACCACAACAGCTCAGTCAAGTCGAGGTTCAACAACCACCACAACAACAGCCCCTGCACCTCAAGAAACAACAAACACCACAACAGTTCCTGCAAGTCGAGGTTCAACAACCACCACAACAACAGCCCCTGCACCTCAAGAAACAACAAACACCACAACAGTTCCTGCAAGTCGAGGTTCAACAACCACCACCACAACAGCCCCTGCACCTCAAGAAACAACAAACACCACAACAGTTCCTGCAAGTCGAGGTTCAACAACCACCACCACAACAGCCCCTGCACCTCAAGAAACAACAAACACCACAACAGTTCCTGCAAGTCGAGGTTCAACAACCACCACCACAACAGCCCCTGCACCTCAAGAAACAACCAATACCACAACAGCTCCGTCAAGTCGAGGTTCAACCACCACGACCACAACAGCCCCTGCAGCCCAAGAAACAACCAACACCACCACAGCCCCAGCAAGTCGAGGTTCAACCACCACCACAGCAGCTCCTGCAGCTCAAGAAACAACCAACAATACACGACCCTTCGAGTCTTCATCAACCAGGACACCGAGCCCAATTAACAGAATAACAGTCGGAGCTGTGCCTGTCAACAGCTCCATTCAATTTGTTGAGGCGGACGCGGTCCAGATAGCACAGCAGGCCGAGATCGAGGCACTGAAGAGACACGTCGACGGATTGTGGACCTCGGAAGAGGAGGCCGGTGGAGGCGTCCGCCGGCGGCGACGCCATGTTACCGATCATCTGTCTTCCGATCATCTGTCTTCCCACACTTATTACGGAGTCTTCCAGCTGTCCGACAGGGATTTCTGCTTTGCAAATAATCCTTGGACCAACAACTTCTGCATTACATCCTGCAGCGGTGAGTCATCTAGTCTATGTTGCATCGATAGCCGACATATAGCAAAGCTCACCGGGTAATTCGGCCAAAAAGGTGCATTTTAAATCCCAGAAAGGCCCGTGGCCCACCGGCGGCCTGGTATGAAAACCCAATGTGGGAGCTCGGTGCACGGCGGTCCCTACGGGGAGGGTAATAAATGTGACAGGCGCCACGCCGAGTGTTCTTGCTAGGACGCCTCCCGGACACTTCCCTGTGGGGGGGGGGGGTCATTTCCCAAAACGGTGACTAGGCATTCGTCCGGTATGCGTGAAGTGTGTGTTTCTGCCCTTTCCATAAGCTTTCCTCAACCCCTTTGCAGCGTTCATCGACGATGACATTGCCAATGACGTGGACTGCTTTGTGAAAACTGAAACCTGGAGGTAAGTGACCGTCCGCCTCGCCCACTTTTTCATCATGTCACGCACAATGCGAGACACCGATTTAAAGGTCAACCGACACATTTTTTTTGTTTCCTCACTGATATCAGAAAAACGTTTTATAGCATATAAAATACCCAAAACATGCAGGCTGATATTTTTAGTCAAATGCAAAACACCAATAAAAATGACTTAAATTGTCCCAAAACTGCCACAAATGGGCCGAATGGGACATCTGAAAGTCCCACCCCCTTGTTCGTGACGTCACTTTGGGTCACAAACTGCCTTGGATTGGATTTGCCTTTGCTAGTCTCACAGTGGAGAAATTTACATGCTTGCTCTAAAATCAAAACAATGGCTTCAGATTCAGAGAAGATGCTTTCTTGTTACTCATCCAGTTATGAATATGATTCAAATAGTTCTGAAGAGGAAAGCATAAATGTTTGCAATCGATGAAAGAAGTCCTTCCGTATCAATTTGAGCCGTCTGCAAGCGATGAAACCGGTGAAGGAGATCTGGACTCCGATGTAGCACCCATAAAATGCACAAGATGGCGCACAAGCTGCGTTTCGTCCAGTATATAAAGCCGCTTATCACCAGATGGCTAACAGCCTGCCAGCTAAACGACTAATAGCTAGCCAGCTAGCTAATGGATACCTAATAAATAACTAATACATAGCCAGATAGCCAACAGCTAGCTAACTAACAGCCAGCCAGATAATCAAAATATCTATTTTTTTCACACATCCTCCATAACTGGGTATCTATTATCTATTTATTTGCTATCCATTAGCTAGGTAGCTGGCTTTCTATCTATTTGATTTACTTCGGGGTTGCGTGAACGCTGGCGCATGTGCCTGCCGCTCCTCACCGACAGGAAAACCTTTATCTTGTGACCTTGAGAGTTTTGAAAGGTGCTTATAAATGAAATATATTATTATTATCAGCCATAAAGCCGCCCGTTATTGGTTAAAATCTGTGGTAGAAGACAGAGGGGTGGGTTTTACGCACACGCACAAAGGAGACCACCACAATTCGAGCAGATGTTGAGACGAGAGAGAAAGAGTAACCGAGTAAAGCGCTACAGAGTAAAAACTGACAAGATGGAAAGTGGATGTTTGTCCGATTGGGTTTGCTCCACTAATATGGCGATGGCTATCTTTCACCAGGTAAGCTTACAGTTAGCATGCAGTATGACTAAATGAGTAAACATGCATCAAACTTCCGCGATCCAAGCGCCGAATCGATAACTCTGTTTAGCTTACTCATTCGCCTCCGCTGGTGCTCAAGTGCTCTCCTCCGTTGGAAATGACTGCTTTGTCCACTAGGAATTTGTAAATTTACTTGTGTAAAGTTATTTATGAAGTTACCGCAATTGGCTGTGACACGAATCACCATCATCAGCAGTCATCTGTACTTCTTTGAAGGTGTCGGACTATATATATATATATATATATATATATATATATATATATATATATATATATATATATATACACACAGTAAAGTCTCATTATATCGATATCGGATATATCGATAGTCCTGGTTATATCGATACTATTTCTATGCACGCACGGAGAAAATTACATGCAAACAGGGTCGGATATATCGATAGTCCCGGTTATATCGATAATTTTTCGGACTCCCTTGAATATCGATATAACGAGACTTTACTGTATATAAATCCTCGTCTCACCCACCATGGGTGGTGTCTGTCCCACATTTTAGCTCGGATTCTCTACCAGAGGATCTGTTGCAACCACTCGTCGAGTTTGGGGGTCCCTGCCCGGAGTGCTCCGACCACCACAGGCGCGACTTTCACCTTTACCTTCCAGGCCCTCTCCAGCTCCTCTCTGAGCCCTTGGTATTTCTCCATTTTCTCATGTTCCTTCTTTCTGATGTTTCCATCACTCTGGACTGCTACATCCACGACAACGGCTTTCCTTTGCCCTTTATCTATGACCACGATGTCTGGTTGGTTGGCCATTACCATCTTGTCAGTCTGTATCTGGAAGTCCCACAGGATCTTTGCTCAGTCATTCTCTACTACCTTGGGAGGTGTTTCCCATTTTGACCTTGGGGTTTCCAGTCCATACTCCGCACAGATGTTTCGGTAGACTATGCCAGCCACCTGGTTATGGCGCTCCATGTAGGCTTTCCCTGCCAGCATCTTACACCCTGCAGTTACGTGTTGGATTGTCTCAGGTGCCTCTTTGCACAACCTACACCTTGGGTCTTGTCTGGTGTGGTATATCCCTGCCTCTATGGCTCTGGTGTTCAGGGCCTGCTCTTGGGCAGCCAGGTTGAGTGCCTCTGTGCTGTCCTTTAGGCCAGCCCTCTCTAGCCACTGATAGGACTTCTTGGGATCAGCCACTTCAGTTATGGTTCGGTGGTACATCCCGTGTAGGGGCTTTTCCTCCCATGATTGTCCCTCTTCCAGCACCTCATCCTCTGTTCCCCATTGTCTGAGACATTCTCTGAGTACATCATCCGTTGGAGCCTTCTCTTTGATGTATTCATTGAGCTCGGATGTTTCATCCTGGACAGTGGCTCTCACACTCACTAGTCCCCGGCCTCCTTCCTTACGGCTTGTGTACAGTCTCAGGGTGCTGGACTTGGGATGGAACCCTCCATGCATGGTGAGGAGTTTTCGGGTCTTAACATCCGTAGTCTGAATCTCTTCCCTTGGCCACCTTATTATTCCTGCAGGGTATCTGATCGCTGGCAGGGCATAGCTGTTTATTGCCCGGGTCTTTTTCTTGCCATTGAGCTGGCTTCTGAGGACTTGCCTCACCTGCTGTAGGTATTTGGTCGTAGCCGCTTTCCTTGTTGCAAGTTCGAGGTGGCCATTGGCCTGTGATATACCGAGGTACTTGTATATATATATATATATATATATATATATACACGGTATACACGGCCGTATGGCTTCATGCCAAAAAAGAGTATGACAGATGCAGTGTTTGCTTTAAGAATGATGATAGAGAAGTACAGAGAAGGTCAGAAGGAATTGCATTGTGTCTTTGTAGATCTGGAGAAAGCGTACGACAGGGTGCTCAGAGAAGAGCTGTGGTATTGCATGAGGAAGTCTGGAGTGACGAAAAAGTATGTCAGAGCGGTGCTAGACATGTATCATGACTGTAAGACAGTTGTGAGGTGTGCTGTCGGTATGACTGAGGAATTCAAGGTGGAGGTGGGACTGCCGAGAAGACGAAAACAAGAGAATATTCAACACGAGTCTGAAAACGTAAATACAATAAAGTCTCGTTATATCGATATTCAAGGGAGTCCGAAAAAATATCGATATAACCGGGACTATCGATATATCCGACCCTGTTTGCATGTAATTTTCTCCGTGCGTGCATAGAAATAGTATCGATATATCCGATATTGATATAACGAGACTTTACTGTAATAATAATTAATAATAATAATAATAATAATAATCAATTTCATTTCTAAGTGCCTTTCAAAACTGTCAAGGTCACGTTACAATCACAGGATCATTTTTTCCTGTGAGTGAGCAGTGGCAGCCACACGCGTCAGCATTTACTCAACCCGGAAGTAACTCAAATAGATAGAAAAGCTACCAAGCTAGATAGATAGCCAATAGCTAGCAAATAAATAGCCAAAACTGCCGCTAATGAGCTCAAAACTGGCGAGATTCAGAAAGTCCCACCCCCATGTTCGTGACATCACATTGGGAACCTTCTGGACGAATCCACATACATAAAATAAGGTCTATTCTGTGTGGTTTTAAGGCTTATTCAGTCGAAAATGATGTTTTATGTGGACCTGGGAACAGATTATTGTCATTTTAATGGTTTCTTATGGGAAATTAATGTTTGGAAGACACACTTTTCACCTTACACAGACTTTCTGGGAACTAATCAAGTTCGTAAGCCGAGGTATCACTGTATATGTGGTGGAATCTTTGTCAAATGCGCTCGGCAGAAGTCATTTGACAAATTATGGACATGTGTCCAGAGGTGTCAGTTGTCCTTTAAGAGCAGACGCTATCCGGACTGGCGGCGCATCGGAAAGGCGACAGGAAGTCATTATAAGTGCATTGCATGCTGGGTCCAAGAGGACAGTAATTTCATCTGTGCTGTATGTCATGCATATTAGCATATTTGACAATAAAGCTGACTTTGACTTTGACTTGAGGAAGATTGTCTTTTACTGTCGGCAGGGTCTTAGCCATTCAAGACAGACGCCCAAATTTAGCAGCCCTCTACCAAGCTATTTATTGAGAGTACGTATATGCAAATAAAGTGATACATTCGTCAAACATAGTTTTCTTGATTAGAATACCACGCCCCTGGACGTTCTAAGCACCAACAGCTCTAAGCAATAAAACATAGGTATTTTAATTGGTTGTCTTTTCCATGAACTGATAAATTTGTAACCTGGCCAATGAGCTCTTCCTGTGAGGGAGTTTCAAGTCCTAAATTACTCACTCCTATGACAAAGGAGTTTCCCAAGTCCTAAATTCTGTCCAAGGCCAAATCTCCTAGATGAAGATGACAGGTTCACAGGCTGTGTCTGTTTAATTCAGACCCTCGACCACAGGTGTCAAAGTCAAGGCCCGGGGGCCAAATCCGGCCCGCCACATCATTTTTTTTGGCCCGCGAAAACAAATCAAACGTGTGAAATTCCATGATGCTTGCTAAAATCCTCACCTAAATTTCATATTTTTGGATGTAAACCATAACAACAATCATTATTCTTCACTTCATATTTGAAAACTAGTTATTCATTAATTTGTTATGCACTCTATATGTAATATGTGGAGGGGATTAAACATTCTAATGACAAATTCATAACGGCCCTCGAGAGGAAACCATAAGTACAATGTGGCCCGCGGCAAAAAATGACTTTGACACCCCTGCCTTAGGCCCTCTGCGCTTTTACTGTGGGCCTCTTGTTTGGTTGGCCAGCTAAGCATGGGACTTTTAAATATGATAACTTCTATTCTGTCTAATCACTATCACCAACCAACAGGAAGATCTTCCGCACGGCCAGCAGCAAGTGTTACCAGGTCAGCAACTACTTTGACGGCTGCAATTGAAGTAAGCGCCCCCCTTTTGCCACCCCCAAGCGTCTTCGCTCAAGGCCGTGATTAATGGTGGACTGGCTTTGGCACTCTCCTTGCTTTTCTTCCTTCCATGTTCTCCAATAAAAATGCACGGCAGATTCCCACCCCGTTGACGCTCATTTGTCCTGGTTCAACGACAACATTAGCGAATCCGGTCGGAAGACCGTAATAATAATAATAATAATAATAATAATAATAATAATACATTTCATTTATAAGCGCCTTTCAAAACTCTCAAGAGCGCCAGCGTTCACTCAATAACTCAATAACTCAAATTCGTAGATAGAAAGCTAGCTAATAGCTAGCAAGCCAGATAGCTAATGGATAGCCTGCCAGACAGCTAGCTAGCTAACAGATAGCCAACAGATAGCTTGCCAGCCAGCTAGAAAGCTAGCTAGCTTTTAGTCATTTTCATCCAAACGTCAAGTAGACTGAGTGACCTAGCTAGCTGGAAAGCTAGCAAGCTATATAGCCTCCAAAGACAGGAAAATATATTTGCCACAATTTATCACGTTAAAAAAGAGAGTTAATTCCTAAATGATATGTGACTGGAGTTATCTGAGCTTGAAATGGTGGCGGCTGTACAATGTCACGGTTTGCAAGGTGGTGATGGCAGTTGTGGATCCCAAAAAGCAGGCAAGAGGGAGCAGCAGGTTGTATTTGAAAAGTTGTCTTAAAATAAAGTCAACAGAAAGAAAAATCAAAAACATTAAAATAATCTGAACAGAAAAAAAACAAAGTATCAATGAAAAAAAAACAAGAGTAAAAATCTGCCAAGATGAAACAAACACATGCACAGTATTCAGAGCATACACAATGCATACAATGCATACAATGAACCGACGCCGAATGGTCGTGCCGGGAGTCCTTTTGACTGCCACTGATTAGAACGACCAGCACCTGCGAGGCTGCAGGCAGGGTTGACAGCGCTACCCGTTGGTCGCCAATCCGAATGTGGCAGTCTGCCACTGATCGAGACGACCAGCACCTGTGCAAGTGCAGGCGGGGCCGGCAGAGCCACCTGTTGGTCGCCAACCAGATCATGACAGTACCCCTCCTTCAAGGGACTGCTTCCAGAAGTCCCAACAGTCTCCCAAAAGGTCCAATTCGCCAGGGAACAATGGTGGACACGGCAACCATTGCCTCTCCAGCATATGATGGGCGGCGGCCTGATGGGAACGTGACTCGGCCTGACGTGGACATGGACGCGGCACGGATCGTCGTGGGCGTGAGTGCGATCCCTCTCGTACGTTCACGTTTTTCGTGTTTTTGTTTGCTGCATGAAATTGTGAACATGTCTTTGAGTGGGAGTGTTGAGTGTGCGTGTGTCAATGTGTGTGTGAGGCAAAGACACGATTGAGGAAATTTCATGATTGATATTATCACCTGCGAAACGAGCTGATCATGTGATACCCGGAAATTGTGAAGCCTTTTTAAGCGCATGCGCAGAATAAAATGTCGAGTTCCCAGACCAATGATTGACACTGCTGTCCATCATTTTTCTCGTGAATACTTTCAATCGGTACAAAAAGTTACCATTTTGGTTACTGTTAAAACGCTAAGACTGCTGCCAGAATGACTAGCGCAACACTACTACTACTACTACTTCTTCTTCTTTTCCTTTCGGCTTTTCCCTTCAAGGTGTCGCCACAGCAAATCAGTGTCCTCCATCTTTAGAGGTTCTATCCGCATGTTTGTTTTGGCCAAGCTTTTACGTCGGATGCCCTTCCTGACACAACCCTCTGTATTTATCCGGGCTTGGGACCGGCACAAGAAGACATATGTCCCTGTGTAGCTACAGAACAAGCAACTCACTCAGTAAAAGGCTCCCAAACACAAAATGGTAATCGGCACTCCTAAATATCATGTAAAATTATGTGTTTTACTCATGTAAAAAATACACTATATAAAATATTTGTATTTATATGGCTTGATTTGCCCTATTGATAAGAATTCCGGCTCTCCTTAGAGAGCCGGCTCCCCGGCTAAATGTGCGCGACAAGTGCGCTGCGTCACTGGCGCCTTTGGTTCTTTTTCGCTTTCCGTAGTCGTCACCCGGAAGTGTGGCATCGCGTTGCACGCTGGGAAGCACGCGTTCTCATCACGCAGCTTTCGCGTTCCCAAATCTTTGACGGTAAGTCTTTCAACCTTAATACGATCTTGATGTTTTTCCGGGTTGTATTTTCCGCACACACACAGACATTTTTTTTGTCTTTGTTGGGTTTGTTTTCGTTTTTTTTCGTTACTCGCCGCCATTTTGTGTCGAATCGGCACCACCGCGACAACAGTTTCACACATGCGAGAAACCTCATCTTGAGCCAGTCCAAGTAAAACATTTTTTAGTTTTTTTAGGGGGGGGGTTCCAATTAAGCTGCAAGCCGAGTCGAAAAGTTTCACCGTTGCGCGTTTGCTTCGTTTGCAGCCCCCCACCCGGAACAGGCACATTTGGATTTGGACAAACCGGAGATGGACGCGGATCCACTCATTGTTCCGTGACACCGGTAGATGTAGGTACGTTACAGTAATAATAATACATTTAATTTATAAGCGCCTTTCAAAACTCTCAAGGACATTTTACAGTCACAGGATATTTTTTTCTGCGGGTGAGCAGCGGCAGCCACACGCGCCGGCGTCACTCAACCCGGAAGTGACCTATATTCCACCGCGATTGTTTCTGTCCAGTGAACCGAGCGCACACTGTACTCGCAGTCGTATATCATTGCATTTTTGTGAAGTACTTTATGGTTTTTGGTGGGATTTTCCAAGATATGCAGTTTATGATGACGTATTACACTTGTTTCCCTCCAGGCTGGTTCTTGAAATGTCCAAATACTGTACTACAACGAGAAACGGGACAATGGATAGAAGTTTACACTCTTTTTGCTAACACTACAGTTTTTAAAGGTGAGTAAGTTGTATTTTTTTTATAACTCATAGAGGTGGTACAATATATATTTTTCTCAATCACTGCCAGGTCTCAAACAAAAAGAAGCATTAGCATATAGAATTCTGGAGCTCGCAATTTTCTTTCCTAGTATTCAGTGACAGCCATTTTTGATTTCTGATGAAAATCTGGTACCTTACTTGTTAAGATCTGCCACAAGTTAAGAAAGTTATGGTAGTTTAAACTGTAATAAAGAACTCAGTCACAGATTTTCATTGTTTTAACTGTAATTACAGGCAGAAAATCCCCTCATATTTCGAAAATTAAAAATTCCATTATTTCCTTATTATCGACTAAATAAGCCTTAACACTTCACAAAATACACCTTATTTTATGTATGTGGATTCACCCATATAAATAGCTTTCAAATGATGTATAGATTATTGTTCTATGGTCAATAATAAGGAAATAATGGCATTTTTAATTTTCGAAATGAGGGGATTTTCTCTGTCACAGATTTTCATTTTACTGAATACTAGGAAATAAAATTGCGAGCTCCAGAATTATATATATGCTAATGCTTCTTTTTGTTTGAGACTTGGCAGTTATGGAGAAAAATATATATTGTACCACGTATATGAGTTATAAAAAATACTTACTCTTACTTACTTACTCACCTTTAAAAACTGTAGTTGTTTTGTGGGGACATGGAAACGGATTATTCTCATTTTAAGAAGCTGTTTAAATGTCTGCTGGATTTGGTGCGCATGGATCGGTAGCGCCTGCCTGAGGGGAGTAGCTGCCCAAAGTTCATATGTTGAGGTATCATTGTACTTTGTGGAGTTTTAAGGCTTATTTAGTAAGAAATGATGTTTTATGGGGAACCAGGAACAGATTATTCTCATTTTAATTATTTCTTATGGGAAATTAATGTTTGGAAAACACACTTTTCGCCTTACACACACACTTTCTGGGAACCAATTAAGTTAGTAAGCCAAGGTATCACTGTATTTTGTGTCATTTTAAGGGTTATTCAGTAAGAA
Source organism: Hippocampus bargibanti (assembly GCF_051943395.1). NCBI lineage: Eukaryota > Metazoa > Chordata > Actinopteri > Syngnathiformes > Syngnathidae > Hippocampus > Hippocampus bargibanti. The sequence continues at coordinate 3,353,716 of NC_142743.1, read as the reverse complement.
AGTATGTTTTATGGGGACCTGGGAACGGATTACTCTCATTTTAATGGTTTCTTATGGGAAATTAATGTTTGGAAAACACACTTTTCGCCTTACACACACACTTTCTGGGAACCAATTAAGTTAGTAAGCCAAGGTATCACTGTATTTTGTGTAGTTTTAAAGCTTATTTAGTAAGAAATTATGTTTTATGGGGACCTGGGAACGGATTACTCTCATTTTAATGGTTTCTTATGGGAAATTAATGTTTGGAAGATGCACTTTTCGCCTTACACACACTTTTTGGCAACCAATTAAGTTTGTACGCCGAGGTATCATTGTATTTTGTGTAGTTTTAAGGCTTATTTAGTAAGAAATGATGTTTTATGGGGACCCAGGAACGGATTATTCTCATTTTAATTATTTCTTATGGGAAATTAATGTTTGGAAAACACACTTTTCGCCTTACACACACACTTTCTGGGAACCAATTAAGTTAGTAAACCAAGGTATCACTGTATTTTGTGTAGTTTTAAAGCTTATTTAGTAAGAAATTATGTTTTATGGGGACTTGAGAACGGATTATTCTCATTTTAAGGGTTTCTTATGAGAAATTGTTTGTAAGACACACTTTTCACCATACACACACTTTCTGGGAACCAATTAAGTTCGTAAGCCGAGGTATCACTGTATTTTGTGTCATTTTAAGGGTTATTCAGTAAGAAAGTATGTTTTATGGGGACCTGGGAACGGATTACTCTCATTTTAATGGTTTCTTATGGGAAATTAATGTTTGGAAGATGCACTTTTCGCCTTACACACACTTTTTGGCAACCAATTAAGTTTGTACGCCGAGGTATCACTGTATTTTGTGTAGTTTTAAGGCTTATTAATAAGAAATGATGTTTTATGAGGACCTGGGAACGGATTATTCTCATTTTAATGGTTTCTTATGGGAAATTAATGTTTGGAAGATGCACTTTTCGCCTTACACACACTTTTTGGCAACCAATTAAGTTTGTACGCCGAGGTATCACTGTATTTTGTGTAGTTTTAAGGCTTATTAATAAGAAATGATGTTTTATGAGGACCTGGGAACGGATTATTCTCATTTTAATGGTTTCTTATGGGAAATTAATGTTTGGAAGATGCACTTTTCGCCTTACACACACTTTCTGGCAACCAATTAAGTTTGTACGCCGAGGTATCACTGTATTTTGTGTCATTTTAAGGGTTATTCAGTAAGAAAGTATGTTTTATGGGGACCTGGGAACGGATTACTCTCATTTTAATGGTTTCTTATGGGAAATTAATGTTTGGAAGATGCACTTTTCGCCTTACACACACTTTCTGGCAACCAATTAAGTTTGTACGCCGAGGTATCACTGTATTTTGTGTAGTTTTAAGGCTTATTAAGTAAGAAATGATGTTTTATGAGGACCTGGGAACGGATTACTCTCATTTTAATGGTTTCTTATGGGAAATTAATGTTTGGAAGATGCACTTTTCGCCTTACACACACTTTTTGGCAACCAATTAAGTTTGTACGCCGAGGTATCATTGTATTTTGTGTAGTTTTAAGGCTTATTTAGTAAGAAATGATGTTTTATGGGGACCCAGGAACGGATTATTCTCATTTTAATTATTATGGGAAATTAATGTTTGGAAAACACACTTTTCGCCTTACACACACACTTTCTGGGAACCAATTAAGTTAGTAAACCAAGGTATCACTGTATTTTGTATAGTTTTAAATCTTGTTTAGTAAGAAATTATGTTTTATGGGGACTTGAGAACGGATTATTCTCATTTTAATGGTGTTTTATGGGAAATTAATGTTTGGAAGATGCACTTTTCGCCTTACACACACTTTCTGGCAACCAATTAAGTTTGTACGCCGAGGTATCACTGTATTTTGTGTAGTTTTAAGGCTTATTAAGTAAGAAATGATGTTTTATGAGGACCTGGGAACGGATTATTCTCATTTTAATGGTTTCTTATGGGAAATTAATGTTTGGAAGATGCACTTTTCGCCTTACACACACTTTGTGGCAACCAATTAAGTTTGTACGCCGAGGTATCACTGTATTTTGTGTAGTTTTAAAGCTTATTTAGTAAGAAATTATGTTTTATGGGGACTTGAGAACGGATTATTCTCATTTTAATGGTTTCCGATGGGAAATTAATGTTTGGAATACACACTTTTTTTCTAGTTTAATATGGTATTAGAAAATGTGTGATGAATTATTATTGAAAATTTTTGTCGCTTCCTTAGTAGATGGCTGCCGCGAATCCCGTTTCCGAGGATTTGGATCTTTGGAAGTAAAGCGAGGCCGTCCCAAAGCGGGGTTGAGCGCCCTATTTTGACCCCAACCTCCAACTTTGGATCAAGCGAGCACCCGCGAAAGAGCCGTTAAGCAAAAGCAGCCCGGAAGCGACCGCCATGTCATCTGAAAAGAGCCCAAAAGAAGAAGATGATGGACGCTTCTTGCGGGTCCGCCGGGACCCCCGATTTTGGGAGATGCCCGACCGCCAGCGAAAGGTCGCCATCGACGAGCGCTTCACGTCCATGTTCCACGACGAGCGCTTCCATGTCAAGTGCGCGGTGGACAAGCGGGGACGCCCCGTCCGCCACAACGCCGCCGAGGACCTGCGACGCTTCTACCAGATCCCCGAAGGCGATGGATGTGGTCCAGACGAGACGGTTTTCGACCCGTCCCCCCCAGACGACCAAGACAGTGAAAGCCAGGCTGGTTCGGACGACAGCGGTCCGGACTTGGCTCGCGGCAAAGGCAACGTGGAGACCAGCTCGGACGACGACGAGGAGGAGGAGGAGCTTGAGGATCTTGAGGATGAGATCCAGCACGAGTGGGGCGAACTCTGCAAGGACGCCGTACGCAGTGAGCAGGTAAGACACGCCCCCCTCCCCGCCGCTGTCCATCCTGCCCCGCCCCCTTCCCCATCTGAAGCCGCCGCCGCCTGGCGCAGGTTTGGCGCCGGCTGGCCATCTGCAACGTGGACTGGGACCGCCTGAAGGCCAAAGACCTGCTGGCCACGCTCAACTCCTTCAAGCCCGAAGGGGGCGCCGTGCTGTCCGTCAAGGTAGTCATAATTATAATAATAATAATCCATTTCATTTCTAAGCGCCTTTCAAAACTCTCATGGTCACTTTACAGTCACTAAATCGGGTTTTCTGCGGGTGAGCAGCGGCAGCCAGCCACACACGCCAGCGTTCACTCAACCCAGAAGTAACTCATATAGATAGAAAGGGAGCTAGCTAATAGATAGCCAGCTAGGTAGATAGCCAACTAGGTAGCTAGCTAATAGCAAATAGACAGCAAATGGCTAGCCAGCTAGGTAGCTAGCTAATAGCAAGTAGATAGGTAGCTAGCTCGATAGCAAATGGCTAGCCAGCTAGGTAGCCAGCTAATAGATAGAAAATATATGGCCAGGTGGATTGCAAACATAGCCAGCTAGGTAGGGCGGGCCCGGCTGCTTTTGGCTCCTCCCCTTCTGGCGAGTTGACCGCTAGGATTTGTCGGCGTCCGCAGATTTTCCCCTCGGAGTTTGGCAAGGAGAGGCTGAAACTGGAGGAGTCCCAGGCCCCGCCGGAGCTCAGGAACGCCGCGCCGGATGATTCCGAGGACGGCGCCAACGGCGACAGGTGATCCTCCGGCTTAGTCGTCGACGCAACGGAAAGCGAGCTAGCGCGGTTTAGCGCGGGTGTTGTGTGGGCAGGACCTACCGGGAGAAGATGCGCGACTACCAGTTCAAGCGGCTCAAGTACTTCTACGCCGTGGCTGAGTGCGACTCGCCCGCCACCGCCGCCAAAATCTACCAGGAGTGCGACGGCTTGGAGTACGAGAGCAGCTGCTCCATCCTGGACCTAAGGTGGGTCGGCGGCGCCCCCGTCCCACACGCCGGTGACCTTGTTGGCGTCTGGAACCCCCTCTCAGGTTCATCCCAGACGACATGAAGTTCGAGGAGCCCCCCCGGGACGTGGCCACCGACGTCAACTTGGCTACGTATGCGCCCAAAGTCTTCACTTCGGCGGCCAGCGGCACCTCCAAGGTAGTCAAGGGGTGAGGGAGGGTAGTCAGGGCCACGGAAATGACCGCCGCCACCGTCCACCGCTCAGGTGGAGCTAACCTGGGACGAGACAGACCCTGAGCGGGTGAGCGCCCTCCACAGGAAGTTCAACAAAGACGAACTCCTGGACATGGACTTTGAGGCCTACCTGGCGTCGGCCTCGTCGGCATCCAGCGAGGGCGAGTCCGACGAGCCAGAGGAGGAGAACCAGGCCAAGAACCAGGATCAGCTGGACAAGTACCGGCAACTCCTGCGCCAGCGCGGCGAGCGGCGGTGCGGCGACGAGCAACAGATGGAGATGGAGGTCACCTGGGTGCCCGGTAGGTCAAAAGTAGCAAAAACTCCTTTTGGCCCAAAAGCGTGACGGCGAGCTTTGGGCCTCCAGGCCTGAAGGAGGCCACGGAGCAACTGGTGAAGAAGAAGCAGGAGCAGGAACAGCGCCTCACACCCTGGGAGGACTTTCTGCAGAAGAAGCGAGACCAGAAGAAGGCCAAGAAGATTCGCAACAAAGAGCGCCGCCTGCAGGTGAGCGCCGCCGACCGGCCAGCGGTTTCTGGTCTTGAGAAACTTTATGCAAAAAGCTATACATGCCATCAACAGCCATCACAAAGGTTAATAAAACCACTTTATTATATCGTACAATTTTTCTTTAATTATAATATCATAGCACATTTCTTATACATAAAATAAGGTATATTTTGTGTCGTTTTAAAGGACAACCGACGTCTCCGGACAAGTTGTGTCCATAATTTGTAAGAAAGACCCATTATAGCGGCCCTTCACGTCAATGTATTTTGCTGTCCTTGTTTGGTCTGGGGACTTGGTGTTACACCCAAAAGCCGCCAGAAGAGGGCGTCCAAGTGCCATATAAGGAATTTATCAGCCTGTGGAAACGGAGGTGGCCACAGGAGGTCGCCATTTTGTGCCTCTTTTTTTGGGGTGAGAGATTTCCCCCCAATGTTGCCTCAAAATGGCACAAATAAATTATTTAATCTATTGCAAACATGTATGCTTTCCTCTTCAGAACTATTTGAATCATATTCATCACTGGAGGTTTAACAAGAAAGCATATTCTCCAAATCTGAAGCCATTGTTTTGATTCACTAGCAATGCAAGATGTCTTGGCGTGACGTCACAAACTGGGGGCGGGACTTTCTGAAAATGCCCAATTCGCAGATCAATTTTTTTTGCAGATTTTGGACACTAAGTCATTTTTATTGGTGTTTTGCATTTGACTAAAAATCATACTGTGTGTTTTGGTTATTTTAGATGCTATAAAACGTTTTTCTGATGTCAGTTAAAAAACAAAAAGTGACGTTGGTTGTCCTTTAAGGCTTATTTAGTAGAAAATGATGTTTATGGGGACCTGGGAATTGATTATTCTCATTTTAATGGTTTCCTATGGGAAATTAATGTTTGGAATACACACGTTTCGTCTTACACACACTGTGGGAACCAATTAAGTTCGTGAGCTGAGGTATCAATGTATTTTGTGGAGTTTTAATGCTGATTTAGTAGAAAATTGTTTTATGCGGGACCTGGGAACGGATTATTCTCATTTTAATGGTTTCCCAAGGGAAATTAATGTTTGGAATACACACTTTTCGCCTTACACACGCTTTCTGGGAACAATTAAGTTCGTCAGCCAAGCTATCACTGTATTTGTAGTGTTTTTTTCTTGCCTTAAACTACCATTATCAATTTTGCTCATAATTTTTATTTTGAAGCACCTTTCAAAACTCTCAAGGTCACAATACAGTCACAGGATCAGTTTTTCTGTGGGTCAGCGGCGGCAGCCACACGCGCCAGTGTTCGCTCATCCTGGAACTAACTCAAATAGATAGAAAGCCAGCTAGCTAATAGATAGCTAACAGGTAGCCAGCTACATAGCCAGCCAGTCAGCTAGATAGCTAATGGATAGCAAACAGCTAGCTAGATAGATAGCCAGCTAACAGATAGCTAATAGGTAGCCAGCCAGTCAGCTATCTAGCAAGTAGCTAGATAGCAAACTAACAGCCAATAGGTAGCCAGATAGCAAATGGATAGCAAGCAGCTAGATAAATATGCTACCTAGCTAGCTATTTGCTATCTGGCTAGCTGGGTGGCTATCTCGCTAGCTATCCATTAGCTGTCTGGCTATCTAGCTAGCTGTCTGCCTAGCTATGGATTAGCTAGCTAGCCAGCTTTCTATCTATTTGAGTTACTTCCTGGTTGAGGGAACACTGGCGCATGTGGCTGCTGCTGCTCACCCGCAGAAAACCAGCTAACAGTGACTATTAATTGTTCATGAGGGTTTTGAGAGGCGCTTCAAAAGGAAATGTATTTATATTTATTATATTATTATCATTTGCTCTCTATTAGCAGTGTCTGAAACTCATGACAAAAAGTTAGCGGATACCCGGGCAGACAACTCTGAAAAGTTGCCTGCCCAGCCATAAAGTTGCCTGTCCCTTTTTTCACAACTTGAAACACAATAACACGACTAATCGCAAAAAAACTCATTGTTAACAAGTATAAAGGTTTTTTTTTTTAATTTCAGGAAGTACCTCCCACAAGTGTTATTTCAAACACTGCTATTAGCTATCTGGCTAGCTATCTATTCACTATCTAGTTGGCTGACTATGTATTCGCTAGCTATTAGCTATCTGGCTTGCTATCTATTTGAGTTACTTCCGGTTTGAGTGAACGCTGGTGACGCAAAAAAAAAAACATCTAACAGTGACTGTTAAGTGACCTTGAGAGTTTTGAAAGGTGCTTAAAAATGAAATGTATTATTGTTATTATTATTATTAATTATTGGTGCGCCTGCAGGACGGCCACCTGAGCGACGAGCAGGCACCCGAGTCTGAGGACCTCGAGGAGCCGTTCCTGCGACGGGAACCGGACAGCAAGAAGAAAAAGAAGAGTCGCGAGGGACACCAGAACGCGCAACAACAACGACATGAGGTATCGCGCGTACGTATGTACGCACCCGCGTTTTTTGCACGTCTCACCCGCTTGCGCCCGCCGCTCAGGCCGAGATGTCGCTGCTGGTGGACGACGAGGACGATGGGCGTCAACATTTCAACTACGACAAGTTGGTGGAGCAGCAGAACCTGAGCGCCAAGAAGAAGAAAAAGATGATGAAGAACGGCGGGGAACCCCCCGAGGACCACTTCCAGGTCAGAGTTCAGCGGCGGCCGCCGGCGTCGGGTCCACCTTGGGCCGCCTTTGCCATGACGGCGGCGCTCTCCCGCTTTCAGGTGGACGTATCGGACCCTCGCTTCCAGGCCATCTTCACGTCCCACCTCTTCAATGTGGACCCGTCGCACCCCAGCTACAAGCGCACGCGGGCCACGCAGAGCATCCTGGACGAGAAGCGGCGGCGCAGAGAGGAGGCGATGCTCAATCGCGACGACACAAACGCCGCCGAGCCGCCCCGCGGGGGCACCCTGCCAGACGCCGGCTTGTCCTTGCTGGTCAAGTCCGTCAAGAGCAAGACGCGCGACTTCCAAGCGCGCAAGAAAGACAAACCGCTTTGAGGGCGTGGCCCAAAAACGGGCCATTTTCGTAGCCCAAAAACAGGCCCTTTTCATAGCCCAAAAACGGGCCCTTTTCGTAGCCCAAAAACGGGCCCTTTTTATCGAGCAAAAACGGGCCCTTTTCGCAGCCAAAAAACAGGCCGATTTCCGCGCCAATAAACATACAAATGACACACGCTAGCAAATGATTTTATTTTGGTGGGGGAGGGGAGGAAGAGGAATGTGCAGCATTGCGCACATTCAGCAAAACGACCGTGAGAAGTTTTTAAGGCAAGAGAGTGTCCGAGTGGTTTTTCGGGGCCAGAAAGGGGCCGCCGATGCTGTTGGACTTGGCCCGTTTCTACCTTTTGGATCCGGGAGCCAAGTCCCGAGGATCCTGTCCGTCGTTTGAGCGCCCCCAATTAAAAAAAAAAAATGACGCGTGGGTGCGAATGGTCCACTTTCCGGGCCAGCTCGCTCCAGTAGGCTGGGAAAATCGTGGCTCATCGGGTTCGAGTCAAAGTCGGGCTCGGTCGTCCCCCTTCGGGCCCGGTCAGGCGTAAAAGATGAGCTCTGGGATCTGCCCCCCTTGCACGCCGGTGCCGTTGGTGCTGTCGGAGGAGCACTGGAACTGGAAGGTGACCTTGCCGCACTGCACCTCGGTCATGCCCTCCTGACCAAAGTAGCTTAGCTCGTTGCCGTCCAGAACCACGCTGGCCGTGTAGAAGGCGTCGGGCTCGATCTGCACCGGGTGCTCGAACCACACGGCGAAGGTGGAGCTGGAGCCGTCGGAGAAGTACTTGACGGCCCGCTGGGCCACGGCGGCGCCCTGCCGCTTCAGCTCCATCCTGGCGCCGTACTCTGCCGAGCCGCAGCTGGAGCCGTACAGGCCCAGGCCGGCCACGAAGACCCGCTTGTCCACGGCGAACTGGATGCTGTCGCAGCGGCCGCGGTAGCGCCACTGGTTGCTGCGGTAGGCGCAGGACTGGAAGCGGTGGCAGCGCTGCGGCGCCAGGCCCCGCCGGGGCTGGCTGCAGAACAGCAGCTCGGGCTTGTTGGCTGCCGTGTACCACAGGAAGATGTCGTTGGTCTCGTTGAGTGTCAGCAGGCCCGACTGGGCCGCCCCGTTGGCAAAGTCCTCCAGGGCCATGGCGGGGATGCGGATCAGGTAGATGGCCTGGACGCATGGAGAGACGTTGGTTGGACGGACGCCGGCCCTTTTGGGCCACGTCGGTCGGCCCGACGCCGCCGCTTTTGGGCCACGTCGGTCGGCCCGACGCCGCCCCCTTTGGACCACATCGGCCGGCTGGACGTCGCCCCTTTTGGGCCACGTCAGCTCGACGCCGCCGCTTTTGGGCCACGTCGGTCGGCCCGACGCCGCCCCTTTTGGGCCACGTCAGCTCAACGCCACCGCTTTTGGGCCACGTCGGCCGGACGCCGCCCCCTTTGGACCATATCGGCCGGCTGGACGTCGCCCCTTTTGGGCCGCGTCAGCTCGACGCCGCCGCTTTTGGGCCACGTCGGTCGGCCCGACGCCGCCCCCTTTGGACCACACCCGCCTTACCTTGCCCAACACCAGCCGCTTGTTCTCCACCGTGGGCCGCAGGTCCCGGCGCTGGCACTCGGCCTCGGCCCAGCCCAGCGCCGCCTCAAAGACGGCCATCTCCTTGGCGTTGAGCGTCTCGCGGCGCAGGATGCTCTCCAGCGTGTGAGCGTCGATGTCGCAGAAGCCCTCCGAGCGCAGCGCCAGCTCAGCCTGGGCGTCGATCACCTCCCAGCAGCGCTGCGTCAGCTCGGGCTCCTCAAACAGGCAGCTCTGTGACAGGAGCACGCAGGCGTTCTTGGCGCTTAGGCTGGTCTCCAGGAAGTTGACGCAGGCCCGGGCCAGGTGTGGCACCATGTACTTTTTGGCCGCGTACAGCGTGGCCAGGACCGTGTCGGCGCACAGGTCGATCTCGTCGCAGTAGATGTACCTGCCGGGGCGGCAGGGGGCGGGGCTCTTACAAATCCATTTCATTTTGAAGCGCCGTTCAAAACTCAAGGTTTTGAACCTTTAGAGTCTCAAGGTTGGATGTTTTTCTGCGGGTGAGCAGCGGCAGCCCCACGCGCCAGCGTTCACTAAACGCGGAAGTAACTCAAATAGATAGAAAGCTAGCTAGCCAGACAGCTATGGATAGCTAGCTAACACATAGCTAATGGATAGCTAGCTAGATAGCCAGCCAGTCATCTTATAAATAGCAAATTGCTAGGTAGCCATCTAACAGATAGCCAATAGGTAGCCAGCTAGTCAGCTAAATACCTAGCTAGGTAGCATATGTATCTAGCTAGCTGTTTGCTATCTAGCTAGCTACCTATTGGCTTTCTATCTATTTGAGTTACTTCCGGGTTTAGTGAACGCTGGCGCGTGGGCTGCCGCTAGCTAGGTAGCATATGTATCTAGCTAGCTGTTTGCTATCTATTAGCTATCTGGGTGGTTATCTCACGAGCTCTCTAGCTAGCTATCTCCCTAGCTATCCATTAGCTCTCTGGCTATCTAGCTAGCTATCTATTAGCTATGTGTTAGCTAGCCAGATAGCTAATAGATAGCAAATATTATTCTATTAGCTATGTGTTAGCTAGCTAGCCAGATAGCTAATAGATAGCAAATAGCTAGCTGTGTAGCATATGAGCAAAATTGATAATGGCAGTTTAAGGCAAGAATGAAAACACTACAAATGAAATTCAGTGATACCTTGGCTTACAAACTTAATTGGTTCCCAGAAAGAGTAAGGTGAAAAGTGTGTATTCAAAACATTAATTTCCCATAGGAAACTATTACAATGAGAATAATCCGTTCCCAGGTCCCCATAAAACATAATTGTATACTAAATAAGTCTTAAAACCACCAAATAGACCTTATTTTATGTATAATAAATGTGCTATGGTATTATAATTAAACAAATAAACTGTACTGTATAATAATCATTTTATTGACCTTTGTGATGGTCATTGATGGCTTGATGGAATGGATAGCTTTTTGCATAAAGTGTCTCAGGGAGCTCTGGGTTGTACATCTTGGAAGTTGTGATATTATTATAGTACCTATTCTTGTCTGTGACTGTAAAGTGTCATTGAGAGCTTTGAAAGGCGCTTAAAATGTCATGTATTATAATTATTATTGCAACAGATGCAGGCAGACGCACTAGAAACTTCATTAATAGCTGCTTCCCTTGCTTGTCTTTTCTCTGGAGTCTACAATCTGCCTTTGAACTATCAATAAAGTTGTCACTGTTTTCTATGCACGTACGCCGCCATCGGGGAGCTGGCACTCACTTGAGCATGGCGAGGAAGGACGGCGGCTCCACGTCGGGGATGCGGATCTCGTCCCGATCCTCGGCCAGCTCGCCGTAGAACATGGCGTGGAACACCGAGCTGCCCACCGCCAGGACGTACTGCACAAAGAACCCGTCGGCTTTTCAGTCCCGCGCCCAACGGCCTCCTGACTCATCCGTGGTGGAACGCAGTTTTACCTTGTGGCCTGGAACTCGCTGCGTCCCACCTGGCGGTCCCACCACAAAGTAGACGTCCGCCATCATGTCATTGTTGAACATGACGGAGTTCCTGCATTCTCCCAAAAAAATACAGGTTACGAGCGGGTTGCCTTCCGACAAAACGGTTGCAAGTCAAACGGTCGTATGTCGAAATCCATTCAAAATGGCCGACGTGACGCTTACAACAATATACAGGTAACATCCGAGTTACGAGCGGGTTGCCTTCCGACAAAACGGTTGCAAGTCAAACGGTCGTATGTCGAAATCCATTCAAAATGGCCGACGTGACGCTTACAACAATATACAGGTAACATCCGAGTTACGAGCGGGTTGCCTTCCGACAAAACGGTCGCAAGTCAAATGGTCGTAAGTCGAAATCCATTCAAAATGGCCGACGCAAGGTTTATAGAACAGGATAGTCGACGATGTCAATCTGTTGTTTTTAAGCAACGTTTTCTATTGAATACTATTACATACCAAACTGTTTACACTTCATTTATACATTTGATCACTGAGTGTCGTTTTTATCATTTTATATTTTGTATTATCAATTTTTATTTCGGTAGATATCAGGGATAATACTAGTGGGCCTCAATCGGCAGTCCATATGCACCTAAAAGCTAGCAACCACTCATTTGACGACAATGAGGTTAAAATCTTAGCAAAAGAACATAGATAGTTTGAAAGGGGAGTAAAAGAAGCGATTTTCGTAAAACAACTAAATCCTTCATTAAATCGGTTTGGTGGGGTGAGGTTCAATTTGGATCGTTCGTACAATAGCCTGCTTAGGCAACATAGGATTAGGAATACTGATGAGGTGATACCGGTGAAAGTGGGGCAATCAGGCCAGTCGTTAGAACCAATCAGTGCAGCTGCAGGGAGTAGTCCTCTGCTCCCCCCAACCTGAGAGCAGGGACCTATCATAGCAGAGTCCGGCACCGCCACGTCTGGACAGTAGGGATATATATATATAGGGCCTAAACTCCCAATAAGACTTTAGTTTGCTGATGAAGTTTCTTGGATAAGAAGCGAAACGTCCGACACCTTCAAAGAAGTACAGATGACGGCTGAAGAAACCTTTTCATCGATGGATCATTCCTGTACGACTGAGAGCTTATACAGACGTATCAATTTTTATGACTGTATAGCTATACCTGTAATGTATACAAAACTGTTTCCTGTACAGTTCATTTATGAATGTTATAATAATATAATAATCATTTCATTTGTAAGCGCCTTTCAAAACTCTCAAGGTCACTTTACAGTAACAGGATCAGTTTTTCTGTGGGTGGGCAGCGGCAGCCACACGCGCCAGCGTCCACTCAACCCGGAAGTAACTCAAATAGATAGGAAGCTAGCTAAGAGTTAGCTAATAATCTCTCAACCCGGAAGTAACTCAAATAGATAGAAAGCTAGCTGGCTAGCTAAGAGTGAGCTAATAATCACTCATTTTTATCATTTTATATTTCATATTATTGATTTTTATGACTGTATAACTGTACCTGCAACGGCCAGAAGAGGTCGCCCGACACACACACTCGGACTCAGGCGGGCGCCAAAAGAAAAAAAGCAGTGTACAGTACTACAGGAGACGGTATCTGCACTACTGTATTGAGTGTAGTCACGCAGTAGATTGCTGTGTGAGTGTGTGACATGCTGGCTAGCCAAAATTGGAGTACGGGTTGCCGGCTGTTTGCGCGTTGCGGTGCCTGTCGTAGAATAAAAAAAATGGGTCTGGCTGTTGTAAGTACGGGTGGTCGTAAATCGGATGTCACCTGCAAAACTAATTTTTTTTTGGGGGGGAGGGGAACCCACCTCTCACGGATGGTCGGGTACAGGCCCTGCCAGGTGCAGCCGGCCTGCCTGGAGACGTTGTTGTTGCTCGGGCCTGGCGGGTCGCGGTGGTGCTGGCACTGCTGCTCTTGCTCCGGCCGCCGCCGCTGCTGCAGCTGCTGTTGCTCCTCCTGCTGGTCCGAGGCGGACGGAAGAAGCGTCTTGCCGGCAAACAACTCCGCCGCCATTCTCCGCCAGTCACGCCGACGATCGCCCGCCGCTCATGGCAGACGGCGACCAACGGGTCACAGGAACACCTAAGCGGGCTAGCGGGGAGAGGGGCTTCATTCACATAAAGTTGGAGAGGCGGGCGGGCAGGTGATGCTGCGCTGGCCCACCGCAGGCCCACTGCTGGCCGGTCGCTTTAAAGGACAACCGACACCTCTCGACAAGTCGCGTCCATAATTTGTAAAATCACTTAAAATGACTTCTACTGACCGCATTTTACAAAGATTCCACCACATAAACAGTGATACCTCAACTTACGAACTTAATTGGTTCCCAGAAAGTGTGTGTAAGGTGAAAAGTGTGACTTCCAAACATTCATTTCCCATAAGAAACCATTAAAACGAGAATAATCCGTTCCAGGTCCCTATAAAACATAATTTTCTTCAAAATAAGCCTTAAAACTAAACAAAATACAGTGATACCTCAGCTTATGAACTTAATTGGTTCCCAGAAAGTGTATGTAAGGCAAAAAGTGTGTCTTCCAAACATTAGTTTGCCATAAGAAACCATTAAAATGAGAATAATCTGTTCCCAGGTCCCCATAAAACATAATTTTCGACTAAATAAGCCTTAAAACTACACAATTTATGTATGTGGATTCGCCCAGAAGGGTCCCAATGTGACGTCACGTATATGGGGGCAGGACTTTCTGAATCTCTCCAGTTTTGAGATCATTAGTGGCAGTTTTGGACAACTTTCAGTTATTTTATTGTTTTTTTTTGCGTTTGACTAAAAATATTAACCTGCATGTTTTGGGTTTTTAGATGAGATAAAACGTTTTTCTCATGTCAGTTAGGAAAGAAAAAATAGTGTCGGTTGTCCAGTTCAACATCAACGATGGCGGCAGTTGCCACTGGACCAGAAACCCAAAGTCGTTCGAATCGGTTTTTACCGTCGATCAATTGACTTTGGCAATGTAACGACTCACGATGACAAACTTCCAAACGATCACGTTGCACCTCCGTGGCCGGAATGGGTCGCATTTGTCCGCTCGTGGCAGCGGAAACGAGTCCGTCTGCGGAAAAGGTGCTTCAGACGATGCTAAGCTAACGTTCGGAAGGCCGCCAAAGTTCCGGGAGCGCCGCCAAAGTTCCGGGAGCGCGGCGGGGAGTTAAACGGCAAGACAAATTAAAAAAAGCCTGGAAAAGACCTGTTTTCTTTGGTGGCCGTTGTTCTGACCCCCCCCCCCCCCCCCCCCCCACACACACACACACACTCGGCGCTTTTCGTTTCGGGCTTACGAGCTTGGACGAAGCGGCGACAAGCAGGCGACTCACTTGGTCGACGTTGGCCGTTCGCAACCCACAGAAGTTTTCCACAAGATGAACTCGTCCCAAGGAAGTTCGACAAGTTCCACTTTGGTTGTTGTTGTTGTTGTTGTTGTACTGACGACGACGAGCGAAGCCGAGCCGAGGTCTTCTTCGACTGACCTTCTACGGCGAGAGCGACCGGTGCCACTAATCGCCGTTGCCCCCTGGTGGACACAACAACTCAACGTCCCCACGGCACCCGTTCCGTTCAGGGAAAAAAAATCGATGAAAATCAATCACGTGAAAGGCGCCGCTGGCGTTTTCTGACAAGAAACATTCGCAAGCGACACAATTTCATCAATGCGCGTCTATATTGACATTTCAATCACTTCTCCAACATTCATAGAATTCTCCGTCGCCATTTTTGGCACAGGCGAAAACACGAAAAGTGGCCCCAGCAGCAAATACTCTTTTTGATTGGCAAGTGTCGTTTGGGTGCTTTGAAAGGCGCTTGTCAATTAATAATAATAATAATAATAATAATAATAATAATAATAATAATAATAATAATAATAATAATAATAATAATAATAATAATTAAGTGCTTTTCAAAACTCTCAAAAGCACTTTACATTCACAGGATAGTTTTTTTCTGTGGGTGAGCAGCCGCAGCCACCGTTCACTCAAACCGGAAGTAATCAGAATTAGAATCAGAAAACCTTTATTCGTCCCACAATGGGAAAATTTGCAGTCCACAGCAGCAATTTGAAAGGGGATGGGGTGGTGAGGTGAAAGGATAGAAATTCAAGATATTCTAAGCATAGCAAAATAAAAATGTCAACTGTATACTGTAAATGTGCAAAACCGTTCCATAAAAAATGTACATAGTGCATCAAGAAAGGCATATTGATATACAGTATGTAGCTGTATCGCATCAACCCATATTTACAGTACAAGTGTAAAGTGTCCAATTTTTTTAGAAGGCTAACGATATAGCTAGATAGCTAGCAGATAGGTTGCTAGATAGGTTGCTAGATAGCTAGCAAGATAGATAGCTAGATAGACAGTGGCAGCCACATGCACCAGCGTTCACTCAACTTGGAAGTAACTGAAATAGATAGAAAGCTAGCTAGCTAATCGCTAGATAGCTAGCTAGATGGCTAGTTTGAGAGATAGCTCGATAGATAGCGGCAGCCACACGCGCCAGCGTTCACTCAACCTGGAAGTAACTCAAACAGAATAAAGCTAGATAGCTAATCACTAGAAAGCTAGCTAGATAGTTAGCTAGATGGCTAGTTAGATAGATGGCGAGATAGATATCTAGTGAGTTAGGGGCAGCCAAACGCGCCAGCCTTCACTCAACCCGGAAGAAACTCAAATAGATGGAAAGCTAGCTAGCTAATCGCTAGATAGCTAGCTAGATAGATAGATAGCTAGCGGCAGCCACATGCGCCAGCCTTCACTCAACCCGGAACTCAAATAGATAGAAAGCTAAATTGCTAATAGCTAGCTGGCTAGATCGCTAGCTAGCTAGATAGCTTGTGATAGTTAGTTTGTGTGTAATCAAGTTCCACACAAACACAATCAGAATAAGATAACAAATCGGCAGGAGGGGGGGGGGCGATTCCTCTCGCAGGGGCTCGAGCATAGAAATAGATAGGTAGATAGGTAACCTATCTATTTCTATGGGCTCGAGAGAGCGACGCCACGTGCTAATCAGGCGAAGCGCCTCCACCCGGTGCGCGCGCGCATGTCCGTTTAAACCAGCGGGCGTGGGCGCGCTCCCCTCGTGGTCGTGGTCTTGCTCGTCGTCATGCCCCCGCTGCAAAGGAGCCAGCAGGCGCACGGAAAACCCTTCAAGCAGCGAAAAAGCTTCGGTGAAGACATAGCGCGGCCGTTCCGACTTGCCCCGCAACGTTTCCGTCGCTAATTGTTTGCTTTTTGCTCTCAGCCACCCGGAAGCAGGAGGTGGCCGGCATCCGATCCAAGTTCCCCAACAAGATTCCGGTAAGTCCACCGAGGACCTTCCGCGACTGCATGACTGACTGACGGCTCCGTTTGACGTCCTTCCTTCCTTTTCCCTGACTTTTAAAACGTCCCTTGGTTCATTTTTTTCTGACACTTTGGACTCATTTTTCAAGAGGCTCATTTCGGGCCACCGTTGCGCAATCCAAACCCCAAAGTGTTTGATATTTCGGTCGACAGCAGAGGGCAGTGGCGGACAAAAAAAAATTCAACCGGCCCGGGATGACTCAGAGAATAATAATAGGAAGAAGAGCGAGTCGTTAGCAAGCATGCTAGCAAACATTTCCTTCATGTTTTATAATAATAGTAGTAATAATAATAATCATCATCATAATACACTTAATTTAAAACAGATTAAACAGTGGCATTTTTAGGTGTTCAATTACCTTACATGGTTCGGCGTATACTTGCGCCTTCGTCAGAGTTTCACGGATGTTGTCGTGACGCACGTCAGCTGAAAAAGGCGCGTCACAACAACATCCGTGACACTATGACGAAGGCGGAAGTATACATCGAAACATATAAGGTAATTGAACACCTAAAAATGCCACTGTTGATAAGAAAAGAATCTGTTGTAAATTAGATAACAAGTAGACAGTATGGACTTAACACAACTAATAATACACTTAATTTCTAAGCGCCTGTCAAAACTCTCAAGGACACTTGACAGTCCGAGGATAAGTTTTTCTGTGGGTGAGCAGCGGCAGCCACACGCGCCAGCATTCACTCAAGCTGGAAGTAACTCAAATAGATAGAAAGCTAGCTAGCTAATAGACTAGAAAGCTAGCTAGCCAGCAAGATGGCAGCCACACATGCAGGCGTTCCCACAACCAGGACGTAACTCAAATAGATAGAAAGCATTCACTATCTTCTTCTTCTTTTCCTTTGGGCTTTTCCCTTCAAGGGGTCGCCACAGCGAATCAGTGTCCTCCATCTTCAGAGGTTTGATTTGCATGTCTATTAGCTAGCTATTCACTAGCTAATAGCTATCTATTCGTTAGCTATTAGCTATCTATTCGCTAGCTTGCTATCTGAGTTTGAAGTTGCTATGTATTTGCTATCTATTATTATTATAAAGCTAGATAGCTAATAAATAGCTAACTAGCCAGCTATATAGCTAATAGGTAGGTTTTAAATCTGCAAGCAAATCCATTTCTTCTCCTCCTTCAGCTATTGTGGCTTGACAAAAACCACTATTGAATCCACACAACAATATACAGTAAAGTCTCGTTATATCGATATTGGTTATATTAATAATACTGCTTATTACGATGCTATTTTCATATCCCGTGCACATTTCTAGTCTTTTTATGTATAATTAGTTCCGTTTAGTACGATTTATGGTTATTACGATAATCCGGTTACTACGGTTCTCTTTTTCATCTCCCGCCGGCCATTTTGCTATGTTTATATCGATACAAAAGATACTTAAGGTGAATCGATATTTGCTTAGGGGTTTCTATACAATACCACCGTTATCGAAATCTGTATCGGTTGTGCCGTTGGTCACGTGGCTTGGTCACATGACAGGTCACGTGGTAGAAAATGGCGTCTGCTACACTGCGCAAGGCACGGGAGCTGGTCACGTGACTTGCGCAGTGTAGCAGACGCCATTTTCTACCAGCTTCCGTGTTTTGAACTGTCATACGCGAGCACAATAAAAAAGGCATAGCAGAGCTTATATACAGTACTGTTGTTGAACACCAATTAAAACCATGGCGAAACGTAAGATTGTAATCTCGGTATGAAGTACGAGGCAATAGTGGCTGTCGAGGAGAATCCAACAAGGAGCAAATCCTCCATCGCGAAAGAGTTCGACGTTCCTCAGAATACTTCATCAACGTAAGTAATGTAAACGTTGCAGTTTTTGTTTTCCATCCATGTATTTAATTGTGTTGCATTCAGATATCTTTATCGCTTGCAACAATCACTGTTTTTCATATGTTTGTACATGCTGGCCTTCGTGGTTTCTCTCGTGTGTACAGAACGTGAGGATTTTGCATTGGTTGCATTTTTGAAAGGAAATAGTCATTAAAAAAGTGTAAAAACGTTTTTATTTTATCCATAAGTTTATTTTTCACTTCAATACTGTACAAAAAGCATGCTAGATACGCAATCCATGAAGCCAATGATAAAATTACATGCCATATCAAAGATCCCCCATTTACATATTCCCCCGCCCCCCTTTTAATGTAGTTCGGCGCAGGACGGATATATCGATAGTACGGTTATATCGACATTTTTTCTGACTCCCGAGAATATCGATATAACGAGACTTTACTCATATCTAGATGGAACTCGCAAGGCCACTTTACAGTCACAGCCACACGCGCTAGCGTTCACTCAACCCAAAAGCAACTCAAATAGTTAGAAACCTAGCTAGCTAATAGATAACTAACAGATAGTAGTGATGGGTCCAGCGACACTGAGGCATCGATGCGTGCGACGAGCTTCCAGGGCAAACCCCCGTGTCGGTGCGCGTACCACTTTATGAAAAGTCACGTGACCACTAAAGGAACCACTGTTGCTATGGGAACTGGCGCGTTCTTTATGATGTCATTGTTAACCTTTTGGGGATTGCGTCGTCATTGCATTGAAAGAATATACCGAAACACTCACTAGAGAATAGTTATAAACTACAACTTCGGGAGGTTGAAGTTCATATTGTATTAAAGGACAACCGACGTCACTTTTTTGTTTCCTAACTGACATCAGAAAAACATTTTATAGCATCTAAAATACCCAAAACACACAGTATGATATTTTTATTCAAATGCAAAACACCTATAAAATGACTTAAAGTGTCCAAAATCTGCGAATTGGGCATTTTCAGAAAGTCCCGCCCCCAGTTTGTGACGTCACGCCAAGACGTCTTGCATTGCTAGTGAATCAAAACAATGGCTTCAGATTCGGAGAATATGCTTTCTTGTTACGCATCCAGTTATGAATATGATTCAAATAGTTCTGAAGAGGAAAGCATACATGTTTGCAATCGATTAAAGAATTTATTCCGTGCCATTTTGAGGCAACATTGGGGGGAAATGGATCACCCAAAAAGTGGCAGAAAATGGCGACCGAGCTCCTGTGAGGAATTAATCAGCCCGTTTCCACAGGCTGATAAATTCCTTATATGGAGCTTGGTCACCCTCTTCTGGGTCTTTTGGTGCAACATGACGTTTTCAGACCAAACAAGCACAGCAAAATATATTGACGTGATGGAAGGACTGCTACAATGTGTCCTTTTTTTCGGTCAGGGGAGTTCCTTCAGTGACGTCAGTATGGACTCGTCACCAACTCAAAAACATGACTTCCGGAATATTTAGCGCCAGTCTTAAAAGGTAAAATATAGCGCTATATGCGGTGGAATCTTTGTAAAATACGCTCAGTAGAAGTCATTTGAAGCCATTTTACAAATTATGGACACAACTTGTCCGGAGACGTCGGTTGTCCTTTAAATGTTCGGTAAAAAAATAGCTAGTTTTTTTTCTCAGCTCTTTCTGGATTCTGTTCTCCGTCGCCAAATAATGACGTTGCAGGACATAATTAGGCTTTCTCGTAACGTAAACAAAGTGATTCATGTATTTCTTTATTTACCTATTTATCTATTTGTTTATTTATGCATTCATCTATCTATTAATTTTCAAGGCGTACCTTGCAAAGATTAAAATGTGTGTCGACAGATCAGTGTCAGATGACCCTGTCAAATGTTTCCTGCAAGTCCACCAGGTGTCAGTATTCAGCAACACAGTGTCAATACAGTATGTCACTGTGTCATAACAATACTGCTGGCCAATACATCTACCCATTACTAACAGATGGCTATCTAGGCCTTCACACAACCCGGAAGTAACTCAGATAGAAAGCTAGCTAGCTAATAGACAGCTAATAGATAGCTACGGAACTCTGATAGAAAGCTAGTTGGCTAATAGATAACTAACAGATAGCTATCTAGGCCTTCACACAACCCAGAAGTAACTCAGATAGAAAGCTAGCTAGCTAATAGATAGCTACGGAACTCTGATAGAAAGCTTGTTGGCTAATAGATAACTAACAGATAGCTATCTAGGCCTTCACACAACCCAGAAGTAACTCAGATAGAAAGCTAGCTAGCTAATAGATAGCTACGGAACTCCGATAGAAAGCTAGTTGGCTAATAGATAACTAACAGATAGCTATCTAGGCCTTAACACAACCCAGAAGTAACTCAGATAGAAAGCTAGCTAGCTAATAGACAGCTAATAGATAGCTACGGAACTCTGATAGAAAGCTAGTTGGCTAATAGATTACTAACAGATAGCTATCTAGGCCTTCACACAACCCAGAAGTAACTCAGATAGAAAGCTAGCTAGCTAAGACAGCTAATAGATAGCTAAGTAACTCGGATAGAAAGCTAATAGACAGCTAACAGATAGCTATCTAGGCCTTCCCACAACCCAGAAGTAACCACAGTTGACATTTCACCGCAGCAAATTTATGAAAGGAAGAAAACAACTAAATAACAAATATGACAACACAGACACATTCTTCAGCACTTGCTGTACCCTCTTCATGACATGAAGCAGTTCTAGATGAAAGAGGATAGGATCTAACTGTCCTTTTCAGCAGTGCATCAGGCACGTCTACTACAAGCTAAATGTATGCTCTTACCACATCGCGCTTGATCAGTTCAGGTGGGAAGGCCTTTGCGTTTCCAACTCTGATTGGTTCAGCAACAGTTTGATCAACCTTGATTTGGGCCTTCAGAACTGACAGTGAAGGCGTCCTTCCGGGTCGATTTTCGACCCCCGGTAACAAATGACGTTCGGCGGCGGCAGCCAGTGGCAGCCATTTCATTTCTAAGCACCTTTCAAAACTCTCTAGGTCCCTTCACAGTCACAGGTTCAGTTGTTTTCTGTGGGAGAGCAGCGGCAGCCACAGCGTTCACTCAACCCGGAAGTAACTCTATTAGATAGCACGCTAGCGAATAGATAGCTATTAGCTAGTGAATAGATAGCTATTAGCTAGCGAATAGATAGCTAGTAGTTAGTGAATAGATAGCTAGTAGCTAGCTAGTAGCTAGCGAATACAAAGCTAGTAGCTAGCGAATAGATAGCTAGTAGCTAGCGAATAGTTCGTAACTAGCGAATACCTAGCAAATACCTATCGAATAGATAGCTAATAGCTAGTCATTTCATACCAAAAAACGCACGTCAGTCGGTGATTGAGATAAGGTATTTTGAGGCCATCAGAGAAAGCCTCAGCGCTGCTTTTTAGACATGTGACTTTTGTCTCGTCAGGTGATCATCGAACGCTACGAGAGGGAAAAGTTTCTCCCCCCTCTGGACAAAAGCAAGTTTCTTGTTCCGCATGAGCTCACCATGAACCAGTTTGTCACCATTATCAGGTAACGCCGCCGCGCCGCCGAGAAACTAAACGTCGAGGCCTTCACTCTTGTTGTGTTGCAGGAACCGCATGGCGCTGCTTCCCTCGCAGGCCTTCTACCTGCTGGTGAACAACAGCGGCCTGGCTAGCATGACGCTTAGCATGGCTCAGGTCTACGGAGACCACCGCGACGACGACGGCTTCCTCTACATGACTTACGCCTCCCAGGAGATGTTTGGACGCCCTCGCGTGTAAAGACTAAAATTGTTTTAATCAATAAAGAAATGTTGCTGACAAGAACGAGGCTTTGGTGTGGCTAAACGGATGGACTCTGGTGAAGAACGAGTCGTTAGCAAGCCTGCTAGCAAACATCTTCATGTTTTATAATAGTACGCTTAATTTCTAAGCGCCTTTCAAAACTCTCAAGGTCACTTTAGTCACAGGATCAGTTTTTTTCTGTGGGCGAGCAGCGGCAGCGTTCACTCAACCCGGAAGTAACTCAAATAGATATAAAGCTAGCTAGCAAGCTAATACATAGCTCATAAATAGCTATTAGCTAGTGAATAGATGGCTATTAGCTAGTGAATAGATGGCTATTAGCTAGTGAATAGATGGCTATTAGCTAGTGAATAGATAGCTAATAGCTAGTGAATATATAGCTAATAGCTAGTGAATATATAGCTAATAGCTAGCGGAGATCTAGTAGCTAACGAATACCTAGCAAATAGATAGCTAATACCTCGTGAATTGTTATTAGCTAGCGAATAGCTATTAGCTATCTAATAGATAGCGGATAGATAGCTATTAGCTAGCGAATAGATAGCTAATTCCTAGTCATTTACTGCCAGATGTACAAAAATGTGTCCACTCCAGTGCCAGGGTTTTTGTCATTTTCACTCAAATTCACAGAATCTTGAGTTTTAGGGCTACATAAACATTGAATGAAAGCTGACACCCTCTTATTTCATCGGAAAAAAAAAAAAGTTAGTTCCTTAGTTCCCAAGTTTTAATGGACTTTGTGTCATGTATAAATATATACACTTTACAGTTGGCCGGGCCACAACGCTTAGCATCACTAGCATGCACGTAGCAGTATTTACACTGAGGGAGGAGGGGGGCAGCCAGAAGGCCAGAGATCTCGTCGAGATCAACAGCAACCTCCGGTTGAGGTGTTGACGGGTTTGCTCTGGATCCTGACGTTGGACTTGTCGGCGCTAGCGGCGGCGGCGCCGGGCCCCATCCGCTTCTTGATATCGGCTGCCATGGTCATGAAGGCCTGCTCCACGTTGGCGGCGCTCTTGGCGCTGGTCTCCAAGAAGGGGATGGCCAGGTTGTCGGCGAATTCCTGCAAACACGTGGGCATGGCGGACAGAGGGTGAGGTGGCGACACCGCGGAGGTGGACGGCAACGCGGCGGCGGTCACCTTAGCGGTGGTGTAGTCCACCAACTTATTGGTGGTCAGGTCGCATTTGTTGCCCACCATCAGCTTGTTGACGTTGTCGCTAGCGAAGCGCTCGATCTCCTGCAGCCACTGCCTCACGTTGGTGAAGGACTCCTGGAAGCGACGGCGATCTCGTTAGCCGCCCGTCGACGGCCGCGGTGTGTACCTTTTGCGCCACCGACCTGATCGGTGACGTCGTACACCACGATGATGCCGTGGGCGCCCCTGTAGTAGCTGGACGTGATGGTGCGGAAGCGCTCCTGGCCGGCCGTGTCCCACTGCCGCCACGCAACAAGGGGTCAAAGGTCAAAAGGCCCGGAAAACAAGAACCCGCGTTGAACTTCTCACGATTTGCAGTTTGATGGTCTTGCCGTCCAGCTCGATGGTGCGGATCTTGAAGTCCACGCCGATGGTGCTGATGTAGCTCTCCGTGTACGTGTCGTCCTGGGAACAGGTATCGTCGCCGTGACAACGGTATCCAAACGAAGATGGGGGAGATGGGGGAAACTTACCGCGAAGCGAAGCAGCAGGCACGACTTTCCCACGCCGGAATCGCCAATCAGCAGCAGTTTGAATAAGTAGTCACTGCGTGTCAAAGGTCAAACACGTACATGGTCTCGGTGGGTTTTTCTACTTCTTCCTTCCCTTTCCTTTTCCGTTCCATGTAGCTAAAAGCTAGTCAGCTAGATAGGTATCCAGCGAGCAAGACATATAATAGATAGCTAGCTAGATAGCGATCCAGACAGACAGACAACAGATAGCTAATCGATAATCGATAGCAAATAGCTAGCAAGCTAGGCGTTCAGCGTTCACTCAACCTGGAATAACTCAGATAGATAGAAAGTGAGCTAGCTAGCTAGATAGCCATATAGCTAAAAGCTAGTCAGCTAGATAGCTATTCATCGGGGTTATTTTTTTTTTACAGTGCTTTGATATTAGCTATCCATTAGCTAGCTGTTAGCTGAATCGCAGGCTGGAAGCTGTCGAGCTGGCTAGCTGTTGTCTATACTATTAACTGTTTATTTGTTATCCATTAGCTAGCTGGCTAGCTATTAGCTGTCTAGCTGACTGGCTGTAAACTGTCTAGCTGGCTAGCTGTTGGCTATCTGTTAAATTTATTTGCTATCTACTAGCTAGCTGGCAGCTATTAGCTGTGTAGCTAACAGGCTGTAAACTGTCTAGCTGGCTAGCTGTTGGCTATCTGGCCATCTTTTATCTACTTATTTGCTATCCATTAGCTAGTTAGTTATTATTATTATTATTGTTAAAACTGCATTGAAGCAACATCCCAGTGTGCTCCGTAGTTCCAATTTATTAAAAATCAAAACAATATCAGACATAAAAAAAAAAATACAAATTACAAATTCTGTTCACACCTTCTCCTGACTTCAAAACCTTATTTTTCCCCAGCAGGGAATAGCTATATAGCTAGCTATCTATTAGCTATATAGCTATTTATCTATTAGCTAAATAGCTATATAGCTAATTTGTAACAGACAGTAAGGAGACAGAATGAACTTTTAACACAACTAGCTATCTAGCTCGCTATCTATTAGCCAGCTAGTTTTCTATCTATTTGAATTACTTCCGGGTGGCTGCCGCTGCTCACCCACAGAAAAACGTATCCTGTGACTGTAAAGTGACCTTGAGAGTTTTGAAAGGCGATTAGAAATGAAATGGATTATTATCATCATTATTATTATATAAAACAAGATTGATTCATCCCTCTTCACTTTTTTTTGCTTTGGTGTCACAACATAATGGACCCATTTCATTTTCTTTTTTTAGAAAACGTCAAACCATTTCATTTTCTTTTTTTTTAGATTACGTCAAAAAGAAATGAAATCAACGGTCGTGGAGATGACGTCAAGTCGCAAGTTACGTAATTGTAAACAAGTCTGTTAGCGTTTGATGGGAATTCCTGCTCTTCTCAGAGAGCCGGTTATTTTGGCTCGGCTCACTAAAAAGTCCGGCGCTTTTGGCTCCAAAATGGCTCCTCAGTTTGTTTGTTTTTTTTCTTTTGCTTAAATTACTCATGTAAAAAATATCTCCTCACTGCTGCATGTGTCTATAATTCTCCCTTCCCTCCTCTACAAGGGTTATCGACCAATCACAAGCGGCTTTACCAAAGACCGTGGGCGGGGAATAGACAAAAAAAGTCGGCTCCCATTTTCGGTTCCCCCCTCTCTTCGTTCACTTCAGAGATCAGGCTCGAAGAACCGGCTCGTTCGCGCCTGCTCGTTCACTACTAGTACCTCGATTTCGCGGATGTGGCAATATCCGGTTGGCCACTCGTGACTCATCGCATCGCATTTTGAAAACCCTCCGCTCGGATTTTTTTTCTTCTTGACGTTGAGCGTCCACGCAGCGACACGAAACGTCATCGTTTTTGTATTTTATTCAGGGTTTTGGACATAGGTGAACTCGTCCAAATGACGACCCTCGGTTAGCCCGCTAGCCGGCAAGGAAATCAGCCAAGTCGACATAAGACGCGACGGCACGTTGGCACACCGTGGGACAATAAAATAAAAAAGAACAAATACAGACACACAATCCAAAAAATAATACACATGTCGACACTGCTCCGGGCGGGCTAACAAAGCAGCTGGCGTTAGCTTAACTTTAGCCTCGCTACTGACAGCTCAGCCGTCCCGTCCGTCTCCAACAATCAAGAGCGACACTTACTATTCGGGATTCATCTTTAACTGCCGCTCGGGGATGCTCGTGGCCCTGGAAATGTTTTTGGGCTTTGGTGGAAAGGGACGAACGCGGGCGGTTTGAGGGAGGGGGAAAAAGAAACGAAGAAAAAAGTGCCGAAACTGGTCGTCGCAGCCGGAATGGCGTCATCGAATCCAATATGGCTGTCGGCACCGCCTACCCGCAAATGAGCTGCGCGCGGCATTGTGGGTATCGTAGTCCTGATGTGGTTTAGTGCGCTATCAGACAGATAACAGGCAACAAAAACCAAACTTTACAGTTCATGTATACATTTTATAACTTTTAGTGTCGTTTTTATCATTTTATGTTTTGTCTTATCGATTGTTATTACTGTATAACTATGTACCTGCAATGTATACAAAACGGTTTACTGTACAGTTCAGTTATAAATGTTATACTGTACTTACCTTTTAGTGGGAAGAAGCTTTGATGCAGTCACATTTGAACTGCCCGTCTCACCACAATGGGATGCAGAGCTTTCAGCCGTTCTGCTCCCAAACCCTGGCATTCACTTCCACCCAACATCTGTAATATTGACTCCATCCCTATTTTCAAGTTCCACCTCAAAACCCATCTGGTTAAAATTGCTTTCAATGTCTAGTTCAATCTGCTATTTTATTATTTATCATTTTACTTATGGTTTTATTGTTGTGTGCTTTGTTTTATTGGTTTTATTGGAAAATGTCCTTGGGTGTTTTGAAAGGCGCTTGAAATTAAATGTATTATTATTATTATTATTAGTAGTAGTAGTAGTAGTAGTAGTAGTATCATTGGCTATCTAGTCAAAGTCAGCTTTATTCTCAAATATGCTAATATGCATGACATACAGCACGGATGCTGGCTGGCAGCTAGTTATCTATTAGCTATCTAATAGCAATCTATTGGCTATTTATTAGCTATCTAGCTTTGTATCTATTTGAGTTACTTCCGGGTTGAGTGAACTCTGGCACGTGTGGCTGCCGCTGCTCACCCACAGAAATCCTGTGACTGTAAAGTGACCTTGAGAGTTTTGAAAGGCGCTTATAAATGAAATGGATTATTATTAATAATAATTTAGCAGATGTAGGCAATCCATCAGCTAGTCTTCAGTTGACCTCATTCAAGACGTCTTGAAAATCTATTAGCTGGCTATCTTGTTATCTAGCTGGCGATCTAGCTATTTACTGTCTCTATTAGCTATGTAGCTAGCTATTAGCTATTTAATTGCTAGCTATGAGCTAACTAATTGCTAGCTGGTAGCTATCTATTCACTAGATAATGGTTATCTATTCACTAGCTATTAGCTAATTATTCGCTAGCCATTAGCTATCTATTCACTAGCTGGTAGCTATCCATCCATTAGGTAACAATTATCTATTCACTAGCCATTAGCTATCTATTCGCTAGCTATTGACTACCTATTCGCTAGCTAATGGTTATCTATTCACTAGCTATTAGCTAATTATTCGCTAGCCATTAGCTATCTATTCACTAGCTGGTAGCTATCTATTCATTAGGTAACAATTATCTATTCACTAGCCATTAGCTATCTATTCGCTAGCCATTAGCTATCTATTCACTAGCTGGTAGCTATCTATTCATTAGGTAACAATTATCTATTCACTAGCTATTAGCTAATTATTCGCTAGCCATTAGCTATCTATTCACTAGCTGGTAGCTATCTATTCATTAGGTAACAATTATCTATTCACTAGCCATTAGCTATCTATTCGCTAGCTATTGACTACCTATTCGCTAGCTAATGGTTATCTATTCACTAGCTATTAGCTAATTATTCGCTAGCCATTAGCTATCTATTCACTAGCTGGTAGCTATCCATCCATTAGGTAACAATTATCTATTCACTAGCCATTAGCTATCTATTCGCTAGCTATTGACTACCTATTCGCTAGCTAATGGTTATCTATTCACTAGCTATTAGCTAATTATTCGCTAGCCATTAGCTATCTATTCACTAGCTGGTAGCTATCTATTCATTAGGTAACAATTATCTATTCACTAGCCATTAGCTATCTATTCGCTAGCCATTAGCTATCTATTCACTAGCTGGTAGCTATCTATTCATTAGGTAACAATTATCTATTCACTAGCCATTAGCTATCTATTCGCTAGCCATTAGCTATCTATTCACTAGCTGGTAGCTATCTATTCATTAGGTAACAATTATCTATTCACTAGCCATTAGCTATCTATTCGCTAGCTATTGACTACCTATTCGCTAGCTAATGGTTATCTATTCACTAGCTATTAGCTAATCATTCGCTAGCCATTAGCTATCTATTCATTAGGTAACAATTATCTATTCACTAGCCATTAGCTATCTATTCGCTAGCCATTAGCTATTTATTCACTAGCTGTAAAGTGACCTTGAGCGTTTTGAAAGGCGCTTACAAATGAAATGTATTATTATTAAAAAAGAGAAAGAGCTGGATTTGTTTTGCTTTTCGACATCAACCTTTAATTGGCAACATGGTGTGTTTGAAATGTTCATATTTATTCACATGTAAACACCAGTCATCCAATCACGCCGGGCGAACCTGACGCTGCATAAAACGCACACGCGTGCAAAATACGCACATACATGCAAACGTCATGCATGCAACATGGCGCCGAGAGATGACGCAAAGATCACGCAATAAGGAAGTGACAACTTGATTTTTCTCTTCTTGCGTGCTTGGATGTTCATCGGCAAAGTGCGTCAAGACTTGTCAATTGACATGCGAGCAGCAGGGGGCGCTGTCGACCCACGCGGCATGCAAATGTTCACCAGAGAAGAAGAAAAAAGGAATAAAGGGCCTGTCGGTAGAAAACTAATACTTGATAATTGTATTTTATTTATTGTATTCTATTTGTGATTGTATTTTATTTATTAGAGTACCTATGCTTGTCTGTGACTGTAAAGTGTCCTTGAGAGCTCTGAAAGGCGCTTAAAATAAAATGTATTATTATAAAACGTTTGGAAGCCACTATCAGCAGAAGAAGAAAAAAAAAACATCCAAGTGGCCATTTACTTCCTGGTGTGGTATGAGCGCGTGCTAACATGCTAATAAACGCGCTTCCTGTTGGCACGCTCTCGCTACACAATAAATACAAACACGCACGCACGCACACAAGCGCGCCGGCAAATTGCCGCCGTCGCTCGGCAAAAACAAAACGACACCAAAAACGCCTTGCGAGCGCTCGGGGGGGGGGGAGCGGCGCTTCCTGTCGGAGCGATAGCCGCCACAGTTTGGCTTTTGTACGGATGGGTGTGGGGGGAGCAGAGGGGCTGCGGACGGCGCCGGCGTAGAGTATCGGCAAGGCCGTCACACATCCACCACCATCTTTTTGTGGATGTCCAGACCGCCGACCACCTGCGGGAACAGACAAAAACACCATTGAGGAGGGGTGTCCAAGTCAAGGCCCAGGGGCCAATCTGGTCCCCACATCTTTGATTCGGCCTGCCAAAGCTAATCCAACTTTGGAAATTCCACGCTCATTTTTTGAGCTTGCTAGCTAGCGATCGAGCTAGTGTCTGAGCTAGCTAGCTAGCGAGCGATCGAGCTAGTGTGCGAACGATCGAGCTAGCGAGTGATCGAGCTAGCGTGTGAGCGATCAAGCTAGCGAGCGCTAAAACGACTGACATCCTTGATGTTGAGGACAAAATGGCGGCAACGCGCCGCTCACTGACCGCGCAGAACTCCTCGAAGGATATCCTGCCATCGCCGTCTTTGTCGGCGTTGATGATGGTCTTGTCAACAATCTGCTGCAGCTGCGTGTCCTTCAGATTGTTGCCCACCATCATCTTCAGCACCTGGAACAGTTCGCCGTTGGAGATGTAGCCGTCCTTGTCCATGTCGTAGATGCGGAAGGCGACTGCCAAAGACAAACAAAATGGTCGCCTTCAGCATACTTGCCCCTCAAAAAAATAAATAATAATAATAATAATACATTTCATTAATAAGCGCCTTTCAAAACTCTCAAGGTCACTTTTCAGGCACAGGATAAGTTTTTCTGTGGGTGAGGAGATAGCTGGCTAGGCCTTCACTCAACCCGGAAGTAACTTGGATAGAAAGCTAGCTAATAGCTAGCTAGCTAGGCCTTCACTCATCCTGGAAGTAACTCTGATAGATAGAAAGCTAGCTAGCTAATACATAGCTATCTTTCTATCTGAGTTACTTAGCTATCTATTAGCTGTCTATTAGTTAGCCAGCTCTCTATCTGAGTTACATCCGCGTTGAGTGAAGGCCAAGCTAGCTATCTATTAGCTAGCTATCTTTCTATCCGAGTTACTTAGCTATCTATTAGCAGTCTATTAGCTAGCTAGCTTTCTATTGGAGTTACTTCCGGGTTGAGTGAACGCCGGCACGCATGGCTGCCGCTGCTCACCCACAGAAAAACTTATCCTGTGACTGTAAAGTGACCTTGAGAGTTTTGAAAGGTGCTTAGGAATGAAACGTATTATTACCATTATTAATAGATAGCTCACAGATAGCTAGCTAATGGACACAACCATTTCTTTTGTTTGGGGGGGGGACTCCAATGGGCAAAGTCCCTCCTCCAAAAGGAAAGCTGGATCCATCAACCAATAAATCCATAACAAGAAAAGACAATGCGTGATGGGAATGGGGTTGCCATGGTAACAAGGTGGATGACAGACAGATGTAGACTCACATCGTAGCTTTTGCTCTTTGTCTCCTTTGACGCTGAACTGAGAGACGCCCTCGATGAATTCTGAAGACAAAGAGAAGAAAAGGTGAGCACCCAGAAGGCCCCTCGGAAGGCCCCCCAGAACCCCCCCCCCCCTCCAACCTTTAAAGTCCACCTCCCCGTTTCCATCGGTGTCAAAGATATCGATGACGCGTTGCACCAGCGGGTTCTGCTGCAACTCGGGGAGCGACATGAACTCCTCCACGCTGAGCGAGCCCGAGTTGTCCAGGTCCAGTTTCTTGAAGCGCTTGCCCAGACGCTTGATCTCGTCGGCGTCGACTGCAAAACACCAGAGGCGCCGGATCGGTAATGGCGCCGGATCGGCGGCCATTCCGCAAACGCTCCCCAAACTTACCCGAGCGGCGGCGGATTTCGGCCATGGCGCCGCAACTAAAGCTGACTCGGCGCCGGCGCTAATCTCCTCCCCCCGGGGAGGCGGGGCTCAAGCCCAAAAGAGGCACTGCCCCCTTCTTGTCATCATTTGATGAGCCAAGTAATTCATCGCAATTGACTGTCATGGCTGCATGACAGCTTATGTGGGGGGCTCGGAATTAAAATAATAATAATCCATTTCATTTCTAAGCACTTTTCAAAACTCTCAAGGTGACTTTACAGTCACATAATCGGTTTTTCTGCGGGTGAGCACCGGCAGCCACATGCGCCAGCGTTCACTCAACCCGGAATAACTCAAATAAATAAAAAAACTTGCTAGCTAGCTAATAGATAGCCAGTTAGCCAACTAGCTAGCCATATAGCTAATAATCTACTAGCTAGCTTTCTATCTATTTGAGTTACTTCCGGGTTGGGTGAACGTTGATGCGTGTGGCTGGCACTGCTCACCCACAGAAAAACATATTTTGAGACTAAAGTGACCTTGACAGTTTTGAAAGGCTGGCTACCTAGCTGTTTATGTAGCTGGCGACCTAGCTAGCTATCTATTTGTTATCTAGCTCGCTAGCTGGCTACATAGCTAGCTATCTATTTGCTATCTAGCTTGCTAGCTGGCTGCCTAGCTAGCTATTTGCTATCTAACTAGCTATCTATCTATTAGATAGCTGGCTAACTTTCTATCTGAGTTATTCCGGGTTGAGTGAACGCTGGTGCGTGTGGCTGCCGCTGCTCACCCGCAGAAAAAATATGATGTGACTGTAAAGTGTCCTTGAGAGTTTTTAAAGGCGCTTAGAAATGAAATGTATTATTATTATTAATAAATAGTAAGACACATAGCTATCTTGCTAGACAGATAGCTAATAGATAGCCAGCTAATAGATAGCAAATGGAATCAAAGCGGAATGACGTGGGCGCGGGAGACAATCTCGTTTCGACAATGGATGCTATTGCTTCGTGTTTGCTTATAGCAGACGTGAACATTTCGTCATGACGTCCCTGATCCACTGGTGAAAAGGAAGCTTTGAGTGCTTGAGATTGAAGGACTGTCTGTGTCTTGTGTTGTCACATTATTTTGTTTGTTTTTAGGTACTTTTGACTTCAAGATGGCGCCGCGAGAGTGGCTACCTTTCCAGCAGCTTTATGTATTTGTCTTTCTACTTCTTCCTTTCCTTCCATCAATTTGCTGCCGTGAAATGTCAATTTCCCCACGGATGATACAGTACAGTTTATTCCTTTCATTACAATCCAATATCACATTTATTGTACATAAAATAAGGTCTATTTTGTGTAGTTTTAGCGCTTATGTAGTAGGAAATGATGTTTTATGGGTTCCTGGGAACAGATTATTGTCATTTTAATGGTTTCTTATGGGAAATAAATATTTGGAAGAGGAAACTTTTGCCTTACACACACTTTTTGGGAACCAATGAAGTTTGTGAGATGAGGTATCACTGTATAAGGGCACCCCCGCCGCTGTATGTTGTTTTTTGTTGTTGTTTTGACTTCAAGATGGCGCCGCGAGAGTGGCTGCCTTTCCAACAGCACCTGTATTTTGTTTTTCTATTTCTTCATTTCCTTTCCCCCATCCTTTCATCACGTTGCTACCGTGAAATGTCAATTTCTCCACGGCGAGACTAATCAAGGCTAATCCAATCGCATTTCCACACGGACTAGCACGCCGAACCGGGAAGACGTCGCCCCCCCCCCCCCCCCCCCCCCCCCCGGTCGCCATTTGGATCCCGAGTGACGCGTCGCAAATGGCTTTTAGCGAACGCTGATTGTTTCGAGTTGGCGATGTCGCGTTATTCGCTTTGGAGGCCCGTTCGACTTTTCCACACAGTTCTTTCAAGATAGTTCAAAGTACGAGTAGCGCCACCAGCGTCAAAAGATGTCCTACTTACAGTGCGAGCACATGTCCAGAGCGTAACTGGCTTCGTTTCCCTGCAAAACAAAACAACAACATTCACAGTTTTTCATGCTATCCTTTCATCATCATTTATTGAATTTATTTTTTATCAGCAATGAAGAAATTAGCCATATGTAGCATTTTAACATAGTTAGCATGTTTTGCTGAGAAAACTCATAGAGATTAGGGGCACTATGTACTTGGCTATCCAATGTAGCCACAAGGGGGCACAAGCCAGTGTCTTATTGTGCTGGTCCCAAGCCCGGATAAATACAGAGGGTTGTGTCAGGAAGGGCATCCGACGTAAAATTTTTTGCCAAAACAAATATGCGAATCAAACCTATGAATCCCATACCGGATCGGTCGAGGCCCGGGTTAACAACGGCCGCCATTGGTACTGTTGACCTTCAGGGTGCCAGTGGAAAATGGGCTACTGTTGGTCGAAGAAGGGGAGGAGGGAGGTGTGCCCGGAGGAAAAGAGAGAAATGGAACACCAAGAACTAAGAGTAGAAACTTTGAATGTAGGAACAATGACAGGTAAAGGTAGAGAGCTGGTTGACATGATGCAGAGAAGGAAGGTAGACATACTGTGTGTCCAGGAGACCAGGTGGAAGGGGAGCAAGGCTAGAAGCTTAGGGTCAGGGTTTAAGTTGTTCTATCATGGTGAAGACAGAAAGAGAAATGGAGCTGTGGTTATCTTAAAAGAGGAGTTTGTTAGGAATGTCTTAGAAGTAAAAAGAGTATCAGATAGAATGATGAGTCTGAAGCTACAAATTGAAGGCGTGATGTTCAATGTTGTTTGTGGGTATACCCCACAAGTAGGATGTGAGTTGGCGGAGAAGGAGACATTTTGGTTGGACTTTGATGAAGTCATACAGAACATCCCGAGAAGTGAGAGGGTTGTAATTGGTGGAGACTTCAATGGACATGTTGGCGCAGGAAACAAAGATGATGAGGAGGTGATGGGCAGGTTTGGACTCCAGATGAGGAACGCTGAAGGACAGATGGTGGTTGACTTTGCTAAGAGAATGCAAATGGCTACAGAGAGACAAAGATGGTAAGGACCTGCAGCAGGTTCGGGTGATTAAGGATAGAGACGGCAATGTATTAACAGGTGCCAGTAGTGTGATGACAAAAGGGAAAGAGTACTTTGAAGAATTCAGGAATGAGGAAAATGAGAAGGAACAAAGAGTAGAAGACGTGACTGTTGTGGACCAAGACGTAGCAAACATTAGCAAGGATGAAGTGAGGAGGCCGCTGAAGAGGATGAAGGGGGGAAAGGCACTCGGGCCTGATGATTTACCAATCGAGGTATGGAAGTGTCTTGGAGAGGTGGCGGTGGTGTTCCTGACTGGGTTATTCAACAAGATCTTAGATGGTGAACAGATGACTGAAGAATGGAGACAAAGTGTACTCGTGCCCATTTTTAAGAACAAAGGAGATGTGCAGAGTTGTACTAACTACAGAGGAATAAAGTTGATGAGCCATACAATGAAACTGTGGGAAAGAGTAGTTGAAGCTAGACTAAGAGCAGAAGTGAACATTTGTGAGCAGCAGTCTGGCTTCATGCCAAAAAAAAAAAAAAAAAAAAAAAAAAAAAAAAAAAAAGAGTATGACAGATGCAGTGTTTGCTTTAAGAATGCCGATAGAGAAGTACTGAGAAGGTCAGAAGGAATTGCATTGTGTCTTTGTAGATCTGGAGAAAGCGTACGACAGGGTGCCCAGAGAAGAGCTGTGGTATTGCACGAGGAAGTCTGGAGTGACGGAAAAGTATGTCAGAGCGGTGCAAGACATGTATCATGACTGTAAGACAGCTGTGAGGTGGTTGTATTAAGTTCATCCTGTCTACTTGATATCTAATTTAAAACAGATTCTTATCTTACAGACAGTGTATTGTCGGTGTTCAAATACCTGGAAGGCGGAAGTAGACGCCAAAACATGTCAGGTATTTGAACACCGACAATACACTGTCTGTAAGATAAGAATCTGTTTTAAATTAGTTGTGAGGTGTGACTGAGGAATTCAAGGTGGAGGTGGGACTCCACCAGGGGTGATGGACAGGCTGACAGACGATGTTAAACAAGAATCTCCTTGGATCATGATGTTTGCAGATGACATTGTGATCTGTAGCGAGAACGGGGAACAGGTGGCGGAGAAATAATAATAATATAATCCAGTGACTGTAAAGTAACCTTGACAGTTTTGAAAGGCACGTACAAATGAAATGTATTATTATTATTAGCCTAGTTAGTTGGCTGTCTATTAGTTATCTATTGGCTATCTAATAGCTAGCTGGCTCGCTTTCTTTCTATTTTAGTCATTCAGGGTTGAGTGAACGCTGGAGCGTGTGGCTGCCGCTGCTCACCCACAGGAAAACTAATCCAGTGACCTTGAGAGTTTTGAAAGGCGTGTTCAAATGAAATGTAGTATTACTATTATTGCACAGGGCCTATTTACGTATTTATTTATTTGGGGGAGGCGTCAACTGACACGAGCAACATGGCTCCCGACGGAGGAGGTATTTGAGCAAATGCACAATCGGTTGGGACAAGTTGCTTTTTCTTCGTTGGATACGCTAACACACACGAGACGAAGATGTGTGTATATATATATATATATATATATTATTTGGGGGGGGGGGGTGGTTGATTTTTCTCCCTCGTTTAAAGTTAACAGAAACCGCAAGTACAGAAAACAGTCCAATATTTTATTTTGGTAGCGCTTCTCCGCCGACCCAGCCCACTTCCGCTCGTCGTAGCTCGGTGGCTAAACTCGTAGCATCGATGCCAATGCCGAAGCAAGCCGCATCGAAAGCCGCCCAGTACGTCCCAAAGTTGGGGTCGAAAAAGCGAGCCCCTGTTCGAATAAAGTCCACAATCAAACGATCCAAGCATAGTGCCAGAGCGCCGCGTTGTCATGAGCGCCGAAGGCCCATCGATGCGATTCGGACGACGAGCTAACGGGGCTAATGTTAGCCTGCGACTGTCGCCGAGCTCCTTGCCGCCAAACGAGGCGAGGCAAGGCGCGATTTCGAGACTCACCATCTTGCCTGTCGAGCGGAGTGTTGGTCGGAAGTCTGCGAGGGGGGCCCGACGTGCTCACGCGTCCGAGAGAGAGCAGAGCCGGCGGCGCGATCGGGTGACAGGCGAGAGCGACCCGCAGCCAAAGAGCACCAGCGGCACTGCGGCAGGGGGCGGGGGGTGGAGCCAAGGCGAACCCGGAGGCCTCCCGCACTCGTCAAAACCACCGAGTCGCTTTAAAAAAGGTTCCCAAAGTCTGCGTAACGCCTTAAGACGGCATATCGCCAAAGGTGACCAAGAATGAGGGTGAAAAAAGGAAGCGGAAAAGGGATTGAGAAGCCATGGGGGCGGGGTCAAATCTTGAGCTCCACCCACTGTGAGCCACGCCTCCAACAGAGAGTCCTGCTGCGCGCCATTGGGAAAAAAAAGCAGTCGTCCCTTATTTTTCGCGGGCGGCGGGGGGTATATGGGTATTTAGGGGGAAATTTCTACGGAAGAACATTAGGGCCAGGTCGAAATCTTTTATTATTCTGAGAAATAAAGTCACAAATTTGCTCGATTCAAGCCCGCAAATGCTCGATTAAATCGCAAATTTGGAAGATTCAAACTGGCAAATTTGCTAGATTTAAAGGACAACCGACGTCTCCGGACAAGTTGTGTCCATAATTTGTAAAATGGCTTCAAATGACTTCTACTGAGCGGATTTTACAAAGATTCCACCGCATATAGCGATATTATTACTGCGAGACTAATACAGACAAATCCAATCCAATCCAATTTTACGTTTTAAGACTCACGCTGAATATTCAGGAAGTCTTGTTTTTGAGTTGGTGACGTGTCCGTATGTGACGTCACTAAAGGAACGCCCCCTGACCGAAAAAAAAGACACATTGTAGCAGTCCTTCCATCACGTCAACGTATTTTGCTGTATTGTTTGGTCTGAAAACCTTGTGTTGCACCCAAAAGCAGCCAGAAGAGGGCGTCCAAGCGCTATATAAGGAATTTATCAGCCTGTGGACACGGAGGTGGCCACAGGAGGTCGCCATTTTGTGCCTCTTTTCTGGTGATCGTTTCTCCCCAATGTTGCCTCAAAATGGCATGGAATAAATTCTTTAATCGATTGCAAACATGTATGCTTTCCTCTTCAGAACTATTTGAATCATATTCATAACTGGAGGTGTAACAAGAAAGCATATTCTCCGAATCTGAAGCCATTGTTTTGATTCTCCAGCAATGCAAGACGTCTTGGCGTGACGTCACGAACTGGGGGCGGGACTTTCTGAAAATGCCCAATTCGCAGCTCAATTTTTTTTGCAAATTTTGGACACTTTAAGTCATTTTTATTGGTGTTTTGCATTTGACTAAAAATATCATACTGCGTGTTTTGGTTATTTTAGATGCTATAAAACGTTTTTCTGATGTCAGTTAAGAAACAAAAAAGTGACGTCGGTTGTCCTTTAAAGTCACAAATTTGCTTGATTCAAACTCGCAAATTTGCTAGATTTAAAGTCACAAATTTGCAAGTTTGAATCATGCAAATTTGTGACTTTTATCAGAATAATACGCCACCTCTGAAAAAATATATATTTCAACCTGGCCCTAATGCTCTTCCGTAAATTTCTGCCATGCCGAGGCTGACACCTTTTTTTGTTTAATCATTCACGCCATGACACCCCCCCCACACACACAGTTTGCACCCTTCTACACCCGTGTTCTGTGCCATGAATTTGCCTTTTATAATAATAATAATAATAATAATAATAATAATAATAATCCATTTAATTTCTAAGCACCTTTCAAAACTTTCAAGGTCACTTTACAGTCACAGGATCAGTTTTTCTGTGGGTGAGCAGCGGCAGCCGCATGCGCCAGCGTTCACTCAACCCAGAAGTAACTCAAATAGATAGAAAGCTAGCCAGCTAACAGATAGTTAATAGATAGCCAGCGAGACAGTTAACTAACTAGCCAGCTACATAGCTAGCAAGCTAGACAGATAGCTAATAGATGGCTGATAAATAGCCAGCTACATAGCTACATGTGCTAATACATAGCAAGTGGATAGCAAATAGATAGCCAGCTAGGTAGCTAGCCAATAGATAGCAAATGGAAAGCCAGCTAGGTAGCTAGCTAGATAGCAAATGGATAGCAAACAGATAGCCAGCTAGTTAGCTAGCTAATAGATAGCAGATAGGTAGCTACCTAGATAGCAAATGAATAGCAAATGGATAGCCAGATAGGTAGCTAGTGAATAGATAGCAAATTGATAGGTAGCTAGCTAAATAGCAAATAAATAGTAAATGGATAGCCAGCTAGGTTGATAGCTAATAGATAGCAATTGGATAGACAGCTTGGTAGCTAGATAATAGATTGCAAATGGATAGCAAATAGATAGCCAGCTCGGTAGCTAGCTAGATAGCAAATAAATGGAAAATGGATAGCCAGCTAGGTAGTTAGCCAATAGATAGCAAATAGATAGGTAGCTAGCTAGATAGCAAATAAATAGAAAATGGATAGCCAGCTAGGTAGCTAGCTAATAGATAGCAAATAGATAGGTAGCTAGCTCGATAGCAAATAAATAAAAAATGGATAGCCAGCTAGGTAGCTAGCTAATAGATAGCAAATTGATAGGTAGCTAGGTAAATAGCAAATAAATAGTAAATGGATAGCCAGCTAGGTAGCTAGCTAATAGATAGCAAATAGATAGGTAGCTAGCTAGATAGCAAATAAATTGAAAATGGATAGCCAGCTAGGTAGCTAGCTAATAGATAGCAAATTGATAGGTAGCTAGCTAAATAGCAAATAAATAGTAAATGGATAGCCAGCTAGGTTGATAGCTAATAGATAGCAATTGGATAGATAGCTTGGTAGCTAGATAATAGATTGCAAATGGATAGCAAATAGATAGGTAGCTAGCTAGATAGCAAATAAATAGAAAATGGATAGCCAGCTAGGTAGCTAGCTAATAGATAGCAAATAGATAGGTAGCTAGCTAGATAGCAAATAAATTGAAAATGGATAGCCAGCGAGGTAGCTAGCTAATAGATAGCAAATAGTTAGGTAGCTAGCTAGATAGCAAATAAATAGAAAATGGATAGCCAGCTAGGTTGATAGCTAATAGATAGCAATTGGATAGATAGCTTGGTAGCTAGATAATAGATTGCAAATGGATAGCAAATAGATAGGTAGCTAGCTAGATAGCAAATAAATAGAAAATGGATAGCCAGCTAGGTAGCTAGCCAATAGATGGCAAATAGATAGGTAGCTAGCTAGATAGCAAATAGAAAATGGATAGCCAGCTAGGTTGATAGCTAATAGATAGCAATTGGATAGATAGCTTGGTAGCTAGATAATAGATTGCAAATGGATAGCAAATAGATAGGTAGCTAGCTAGATAGCAAATAAATAGAAAATGGATAGCCAGCTAGGTAGCTAGCTAATAGATAGCAAATAGATAGGTAGCTAGCTAGATAGCAAATAAATTGAAAATGGATAGCCAGCGAGGTAGCTAGCTAATAGATAGCAAATAGATAGGTAGCTAGCTAGATAGCAAATAAATAGAAAATGGATAGCCAGCTAGGTTGATAGCTAATAGATAGCAATTGGATAGATAGCTTGGTAGCTAGATAATAGATTGCAAATGGATAGCAAATAGATAGGTAGCTAGCTAGATAGCAAATAAATAGAAAATGGATAGCCAGCTAGGTAGCTAGCCAATAGATGGCAAATAGATAGGTAGCTAGCTAGATAGCAAATAAATAGAAAATGGATAGCCAGCTAGGTAGCTAGCTAATAGATAGTAAATAGATAGGTAGCTAGCTCGATAGCAAATAAATAAAAAATGGATAGCCAGCTAGGTAGCTAGCTAATAGATAGCAAATTGATAGGTAGCTAGCTAAATAGCAAATAAATAGTAAATGGATAGCCAGCTAGGTTGATAGCTAATAGATAGCAATTGGATAGATAGCTTGGTAGCTAGATAATAGATTGCAAATGGATAGCAAATAGATAGGTAGCTAGCTAGATAGCAAATAAATAGAAAATGGATAGCCAGCTAGGTAGCTAGCTAATAGATGGCAAATAGATAGGTAGCTAGCTAGATAGCAAATAAATTGAAAATGGATAGCCAGCTAGGTAGCTAGCTAATAGATAGCAAATAGATAGGTAGCTAGCTAGATAGCAAATAAATAGAAAATGGATAGCCAGCTAGGTAGCTAGCTAATAGATAGCAAATTGATAGGTAGCTAGGTAAATAGCAAATAAATAGTAAATGGATAGCCAGCTAGGTTGATAGCTAATAGATAGCAATTGGATAGACAGCTTGATAGCTAGATAATAGATGGCAAATGGATAGCAAATAGATAGGTAGCTAGCTAGATAGCAAATAAATAGAAAATGGATAGCCAGCTAGGCAGCTAGCTAATAGATGTTGATGAACCGAGTGCTGGCTCCTTTTTTTGTTTGTTTTTATCAAGGAAGGAAAACAACATCAAATCCAAACAAAGGATGGCGCCATCTGTCCGTCCGATTGGCCGTCGCCAGGCGCACCCACAATACAACACGAAACGCTAGACGACCGTCGATGAATGGCGGGAGGGAGATGGGGTCAGTTGAAGGCCTCCTTGTTGATCCACATGAGGGTGCGCGTCTCGTTGGGTTTGCACTCGTACTCGATGCTGCTGAATTTGTTGCCAAAGTGGCAGTGCTCCCGCTTGTAGTAGTTGTAGTACTTGGCCTGCCACACCGTCTCAAAGGCGCCTGCGCGCTCAAACTGCACACACACATACAAGTTTTTGTAACATGGTGGGGACTCGCTGTGTGAGTGATTTGCCCCGTGGGAACCCAAAGAGAAAAATGTACTGATGAAACTCATAAAAATGTTGATTTCAGGACACTAAATTCACACACACACACACACACACACACACACACACACACACACACACACACACACACACACACACACACACACACACACACACACACATGTTTTCGTGAGTGATTAGCCAGTAGCCGACCTGTATGCTGACTTGGACGGGCTGCCGGTCGCCACTTTTGGTGTGCGGGACGCCCTCGGTGTCGTATCGGCCGTGATAGACCACCTGGTTGGCGTCTCGCGACTGCTCCTCCAGAGGAAACGCCACGCCGCCGATGTTCATGCTCCTACAAATCACACAAGTGCAGATTCTGGTCTGCGCCTTTAAAGGACAACCGACGTCACTTTTTGGTTTTTTAACTGACATCAGAAAAACGTTTGATAGCATCTAAAATACCCAAAACACGCAGTATGATATTTTTATTCAAATGCAAAACACCAATAAAAATGACTTCAAGTGTCCAAAATCTGCAAAAAAATTGAGCTGCGAATTGGGCATTTTCAGAAAGTCCCGCCCCCAGTTCGTGACGTCACGCCAAGACGTCTTGCATTGCTTGAGAATCAAAACAATGGCTTCAGATTCGGAGAAGATGCTTTCTTGTTACACCTCCAGTTATGAATATGATTCAAATAGTTCTGAAGGGGAAAGCATACATGTTTGAAATCGATTAAATAATTTATTCCATGCCATTTTGAGTCAACATTGGGGGGGGACATCTATCACCCAAAAAAAGAGGCACAAAATGGCAACCTCCTGTGGCCACCTCCGTTTCCACAGGCTGATAAATTCCTTATATGGAGCTTGGACACCCTCTTTTGGCGGCTTTTGGGTGCAACACAAGGTTTTCAAACCAAAAAAATAGAGCAAAATACATTGACGTGATGGAAGGACTGCTACAATTTGCCTTTTTTTCGGTCCGGGGGCGTTCCTTTAGTGACGTCACGTACAGACTTGTCACCAACTCAAAAACAAGACTTCCTGAATATTCAGCTATATGCGGTGGAACCGCTAGCTAGCCATCTAGATATCTATCTAGCTAGCTATCTAGCGATTAGCTATCTAGCTTTCTATCTATTTGAATTATTTCCGGGTTGAATGAAGGGTGCCGCGTGTGGCTGGCGCAAGCTATCTAGCTAGCTAGCCATCTAGTTATCTAGGTAGCTTTCTGTCTATTTGGTTACTTCCGGGTTGAGTGAACACTGGCGCGTATGGCTGCCGGTATCTATCTAGCTATCTAGCTTTCTATCTATTTGAGTTACTTCCGGGTTGAGTGAAGGCTGGCACGTGTGGCTGCTGCTATCTAGCTATCTATCTAGCTACCTATATAGCTCGCTATCTCACAATTAACAAGCCCGCTTTCTATCTACAGTAAAGTCTCGTTATATCGATATCGGATATATTGATAGTCCCGGTTATATCGATACTATTTCTATGCACGCACGGAGAAAATTACATGCAAACAGGGTCGGATATATCGATAGTCCCGGTTATATCGATATTTTTTCGGACTCCCTTGAATATCGATATAACGAGACTTTACTGTATTTGAGTTATTTCTGGGTTGAGTGAACGCTGGCGCGTATGGCTGCCGCTATCTATCGAGCTATGTAGCTTTCTATCTATTTGAGTTACTTCCGGGTTGAGTGAAGGCTGGCATGTGTGGCTGCTGCTATCTAGTGATCTATCTAGGTCTCTTCAGTAGCTGCCTCCACCTTCTTTTGAAGGTCCGCCCGCAGTCTGAAAATGGCTGCGACGCACCTGCCCGGGTCATCTTTCTAATTCATTGGGATGCTCAGGCATCAGACGACGTCCATGTCACGTGACGCCGCCTGGATGGCATCTCGGACGGCAGTCAGGCGAAGACACGTTTGATGCGGAGCGATTTGCACCCCCACCCCGTTTTCCTTACGTGGCTTCGACGTTTCCGGGCTTGACGAGCACTTGGATTTTGTACTTGGAACCCGTGAGCAGCTTGACGGTTCGGGTTTGGCCGAAGCGGCTTCCGTCCACCTTGAAGAAAACGTCGCCGTCGTTGGGTTGGATCCACAACGAGATGGCGATGTGAACCAGCGCCGGGACGTCGTCCATTTTCACGCAGGAGGGAGGATTTCCGCGGGAATCCTGCTGGAGCGCGAGGAGGCTGAGAGGACCAGAGTCAAACTAGCGCACACGAGAAACGCAGTTTCCGGTTGCCTCCTTCACAATACAAGCGTGACGAGTCAGTGTGTGTGCATTTTCTTTTTCATTCTTCAACTCACACCCTTGGCAATATGTTTTTATAATAATAATAATAATACATTTCATTTTTGAGGGGGTATTTACACAATGATATAGCTCTTCTATCTTAGGAGCCCTAAGATATAAGAGCAATGTCACACACAAGGAGTTTGTCTCTGCGCAAGTATGATCCTAAACAAGGACATAATAAATGAGCGCGGAAGGCCATCCCATAATAAAAAGGAAGCTCTCAGCGACAACCGTGAGACAAGGTGCAAAGTACAGCGATACCTCAGTTTCCGAACTTAATTGGTT
The DNA here is from genome assembly GCF_051943395.1 of Hippocampus bargibanti. Classification (NCBI taxonomy): domain Eukaryota; kingdom Metazoa; phylum Chordata; class Actinopteri; order Syngnathiformes; family Syngnathidae; genus Hippocampus; species Hippocampus bargibanti. The sequence goes on along the minus strand of NC_142743.1, from coordinate 3,310,354 downwards.
CACAGAAAGTGTGTGTAAGGCGAAAAGTTCATCTGCCAAACATTTATTTCCCATAAGAAACCATTAAAATGAGAATGATCTGCTCCCGGGTCCCCATAAAACATCATTTTCTTCTAAATAAGCCTTAAAACTACGCAAAATATACCATATTTTTTGTATAATAAATGTGCTATAGGATTGTAATGAACTGTACTGTATCATTAAGTGGTTTTATTGACCTTTGTGATGGTCATTGATGCCTCTTGATGATATCCGAGGGAAGTCGCTGTGCTTTCTCGGCGATAATACCTTAACTCACCTCTTCTATTGCTTAGAAAATACAGAAACACCATTAGCCACACACATACCCATAATAGCTTCTTTGTTAGCGTACTGGTACTGGGACGCTAAGTCACACAAACACACACATCGTTGGTGTTTTTTGATGATTACTTTCTTCTGCTCGACCGTCATTTTCTTTTGTGTACTCTTCGGCTTAACACTATAATAATCCATTTAATTTCTAAGCGCCTTTCAAAACTCTCAAGGTCACTTTAAAGTCACAGGATAAGTTTTTCTGTGGGTGAGCAGCGGCAGCCACATGCGCCAGCATTCACTCAACCCGGAATAACTCAAAAAGATACAATGCTAGATAGCTAGCTAATAGATAGCAAGCTAACTAGATAGATAATATGTTTCCTGACTCAAATATCTATCTAGCTAGCTATAATACAATCACGATGACATGAAAGATAAAATTAGCATATATTGACATAGCATTTTATTGACAGCTAGAATTTAGCAATACATTATCACTATGGTAACACAGTGGTCAGACAACATTAGAACAATAAAACTAATAAATAAAATGTTTGCACCAAACTCCCTGCGCATTATAGGATAATAAATTTAAAATAATGCTACGATAATATTAGCATTATATAAGCATAGTGTTTGAACAATTTTAGCACTGCACTAACAAAACATGAGCATTACCACAGAGACAGACCATAATATCTGCTACCTAAACATGCTAACAGGTATCCTTTTACTAGCCTTTAGTGGGGTCTTTTTTGCTCCCATAATCGCAAAAGTACTCCACTCAATAACAAACCACATCTGCACTCAAAGAAAAGGGTGTGAGGGTGTGGTTTGGTTCGTCCGCCGAAAACTAGTTTGGATGCCAAGATTATATTCTTGCGAATTTATTGTTTGTAAAGCGAAAAGCTTGTTAGCTAAAGCGTTCGTAATCCGATGTATGACTCTGTGTGGAAAGCGAGGGGGCCGGAAATGGCCGAAAAACGATGGGATGGCACTTTGTCCTTGACGGTCGCTCTCGTGTCCAAAACGGTAAAGCGAGTCCGATCGGGCGAGAAAGGCTCCATTGGCGCTGATGGCGACGTGGTCATCGGTCCAGCTCGGCCTGCAGGATTTCCCCCCAGGTTTCCACGTCCATGGGAACCATCTTCCTGCCCGGTAGCTCGCCGGCCGATGCCAGGTTGCTATAGCGACCGCGCAGCCAGTCCAACTTGAGGCGGCTGCGGACATAGTTCCTGGCCAGCGACTCCTGCGCGCCACACAAATGGGGTTCCTTTCAAAAACCCTTCCCGTGACCGACGGGGGCCGGCGCCGAAACGGACCTTCCAGGAGAATCCGCTGCGGCGGTCGGCGTCCAGCTCCCGTCCGCAGAGCGTGACGATGGCCCGGCATTGCGTCCTCCACAGCTGCTGGCTGCCGCCGATCAGGGCGTTCCACAGGCGGCAGGTTGCCGAGGCGCGGCACAGACTCACGGCGTCCAGCTCCGAGAAGATCCTCAGGCTCATCTCTGGGGGAAGGATCTGCGCAAAGTCCAGGCGGCGAGGGCGGCTCATGACCAACAGCTGGACCTCCTGCGGCGGCGACACCGAAAGACACAGCAAACAATTAGCTAGATGAGTCAGAGATAGTGACTGTAGCCTGTTCTAAAAAAAGTGACTGGGCACCATCAATGACAACAAACTTAGCTATCTATTAGCTAGCTATCTGGTGGCTATCTATTAGCTAGCTAGCTAGCTTTCTATCTATTTGAGTTACTTCTGGGTTGAGTGAACGCTGGCCCGTGTGGTTGCCGCTGCTCACCTACAGAAAAAGTGATTTAATGGCTTATTATTATGATTATTATTACAAAAAGGAAGAACTTTGGGGCTACCTGCAATGAACAGAATACATGACAGTCGACCCCCACATTCTCACGGTTCGAAACGCGGCCCAATTTGCCAAGTCGCCGCAGTCGTCATCAAATCAACAGAAAGAGCACAACTCACCCCAAGTGCGCGTCCTCTCGTCGGATTCAAAGTTTGGAAGATGTGACGGAGACCTTAAAAAAACAAAACAGCAGCTGAGCAGCTCCGAGGCCCGTTTGACCACACGGGAAAACCTGAACCGGACATGACGGAAAAACAAGTGTGAACCACAGCGGCGTCACCGTATGGCCGCCGTAGGTTTTTGACGTTCGTCAAAACCCACACGCCCTCACCTCGACCGCGCATGCGTATGACAGAAGCTGCCGAAGAAGTCCCGATCGATACGAAACACACATTAAACATTAAAAAAAATACTTTTAGGGTAGGGAGTGACGGGGGTGACACAATTAGCAAGTCGTGTCGAAAGTTAAACGTAAAAAACACTTTAAAATAAGAAAAGGACACGGGCGAGCGGGTGTGCGCATGCGCTCTCCAACACGGAAGTGCCCCGTTCGGCGCCATGTCAATATTTTCATTGTTGAGTTGTTTGTCGGATACCTTCTTGCTTAGTCGTGAAATAAAAAAAGAGGACCTCCCTTTTTTGCGACACGGCTGCACTTCGGCGTTTTGACTCGGAAGATTTGACTCCGCGTTTTGACTCGAAGATTTAATCCAACGTTTTGACTCGAAGATTTCTCTCTACGTTTTGACTCCGCGATTTGACTCGACGTTTTGACTCCCAAGTTATGACTCCGCGTTATGACTCCGCGTTTCGACTCAACGTGGCTTCCGACAGCCCTCCGATGTCGGCCTTCGAGCTGATCCCCGTGGACGGCGGCGAGGCCATCCAGCTTCCGCCGGGGGAGACCATCCTGGGCCGGGGGCCTTTCCTCCGAGTGAGTCGCAATTTTGGCCGGCCGGCTGGACGTCCATAAAAAGAGCCGCTCCTTTTGATTTTCCTTTGTGCTAACGTGCAACACGTTAGGTGAGCGACAAGCGAGTGTCCAGAAATCACGGCCTGCTGGACAACCGAGACGGACGACTGCGCCTCAAGCCGGTGAGTCGCCGCCGTCGCTTCAAACGGGGTCTCCAAACGGGGGTTTGCGGCCCCGTCCCGGAACAAAAAGCCAAATCTGCCGGTCGCCGTGCGTTCAGACCCACTGGAACCCATGCTTCCTGCAGTCGTCGCTGAGCGACAAGCCCCGCCCCCTTCAGAAAGACACTTGGTGCCCGCTGGTCCCGGGCGACATCGTTTCCCTCCTGCCGGGACGGCTCATGTTTCGAGTGGCGGCGGCGCTGGTCGGCAGCCCCCTCGGGTAGGCCCGCCCGCATCCCGTTGAAGCGCCGTTGAAGCGCCGTTAAAGGGGCGTCCGCGCTGCCTGCAGGCCCGGAGCGATGCGGGAGGAGCCCCCCGGCGAGGCCGTTTCCCACCAGAGAAGCACCTCCCCCCCTGGAGGCGACCAGTCAGTGGTGTCCGCTCGGCTGGCGCCGTTAGCCGGCGAGACGTTCAACACGCAGGAAGTGACAAAGCGCCCGGCAGCCAAGAAACGGCGGCGTTTACCTTCGTGGATGATGGCGGCGGTCCAAACGTCCGCCTCCCCCGGTTGCCAAGGTAACAGACCCCGCCCCTTTTTTGTTTTAATAATAATCAGAATCCATTTCATTTCAAAGCGCCTTTCAGTACTCTCAAGGTCACTTCACAATCACAGGATAGGTTTTTCTGTGGGTGAGCAGCGGCAGCCACATGCGCCAGCGTTCACTCAACCTGGAAATAACTCAAATAGATAGAACGCTAGCTAGCTAACTAATAGAATGCTAGATAGCTAGCTAATAGATAGCAAGCTAACTGGATAATGTTTCCTGACTCAAATATCTAGCTAGCTAGCTATAATACAATCATGATGACATGAAAGATAAAATTATCATATTATTATTATATATATATACTCTGATAGAAAGCTAGTTAGCTAATAGATAGCTAACACATAGCAAGGTAGGCTTTCACTCAGCCTGGAAATAACACAGATAGAAAGCTAGCTTGTTAAGAGACAGCTAATAGATAGCTAAGTAATTTGGATAGAAAGCTAGCTAGCTAATAGATAGCTAGCTAGGCCTTCACTCAACCCACAAGTAACTCTGATAGAAAGCTAGCTGGCTAGCTAATAGATAGCTAACAGATAGCTAGCGAGGTCATCACTCAACCCGGCCTCCCAATTGGTCCAGCGAGATGTGGGCGTTGCCACAACGACGCCGCGTCTGTTTCAATTTTGTGCCGTGGCAGCTGACGAGAAAAGCCGGCGCGAGGACCAGAGGACAAAAGTCCAGAGGGGACAGACGCAGGACGGACGTGAACTCGAGTCGCAGCAGGACGCCAACGTGGAGGAAGGCCAACGCACTGGGCAGGATGTGGGCGTGGCCTCCGGGCAACGAAGCGCCTGCCCTTACGGACGGCGCTGCTACAGGTTGCTCAGCGCCGCCTCCTGCTGGGCGGTCCCGGTGGAGCGTGCCGGCCTTCAATCCCCCCCTTTCCCCCCACCCAGACGGAACCCCCTCCACTTCCAGGAGTGTAGCCACCCCGCAGACTTGGACTACGAGCCTGCGGAGGGAGAGCGCCCACCGTGTCCTTACGGCGCCGACTGCTACAGGTGCGTGGGGGGGATTCGTCCGCTGATCAAAGGGCGTCATGGCGTCCGTGTGCTCCCCCCTGCAGGAAAAATCATCTTCACCATCAGCAATACAAACACCCCAAGAGAGCAGGCGGGCGTGTTTCCATGGTAACGAGCGAAAGCTTTCCAGGCGACGTTGGCGACTCCGATGACAGCTTGATCCACGACAGCGACGACGGTGGCGACTTGGACTACGCCCCTCCGCCCGACTCCGACTGAAGGACCATTTTGCCGACAAAGCGCTTTTACTTTGAAGTCCATCCGTGCAAATAAAAGCTTTTCCTTTCCAAGACTCAAACGGCTGTTTCACAGGGGGGGGGTCTGAATAAAAGGCATTGCTAGCCATCTGTTAGCTATCCATTAGCTAGCTATCTTTCTATCAGTTACCTAGCTATCTATTAGCTGTCTATTAGCTAGCTAGCTTTCAATCTCGGTTACTTCCAGGTTGAGTGACGGCCTAGCTAGCTATCTGTTAGCTATATATTAGCTAGCAAGCTTTCTATCAGAGTTACTCCCGGGTTGAGTGAATGCCTAGCTAGCTATCTGTTAGCTATCTTTCTATCAGAGTTACTTAGCTGTCTATTAGCTGCCAATTAGCTAGCTAGCTTTCGATCTCGGTTACTTCCAGGTTGAGTGACGGCCTAGCTAGCTATCTGTTAGCTATATATTAGCTAGCAAGCTTTCTATCCGAGTTACTCCCGGGTTGAGTGAATGCCTAGCTAGCCATCTGTTAGCTATCTTTCTATCCGAGTTACTTAGCTGTCTATTAGCTGCCTATTAGCTAGCTAGCTTTCAATCTCGGTTACTTCCAGGTTGAGTGACGGCCTAGCTAGCTATCTATTAGCTAGCAAGCTTTCTATCAGAGTTACTCCCGGGTTGAGTGAATGCCTAGCTAGCTATCTGTTAGCTATCTTTCTATCCGAGTTACTTAGCTGTCTTATTAGCTGCCAATTAGCTAGCTAGCTTTCGATCTCGGTTACTTCCAGGTTGAGTGACGGCCTAGCTAGCTATCTGTTAGCTATCTATTAGCTAGCAAGCTTTCTATCCGAGTTACTCCTGGGTTGAGTGAATGCCTAGCTAGCTATCTGTTAACTATCTTTCTATCCGAGTTACTTAGCTGTCTATTAGCTGTCTATTAGCTAGCTAGCTTTCAATCTCAGTTACTTCCAGGTTGACTGACGGCCTAGCTAGCTATCTGTTAGCTATATATTAGCTAGCAAGCTTTCTATCCGAGTTACTCCCGGGTTGAGTGAATGCCTAGCTAGCTATCTGTTAGCTATCTTTCTATCCGAGTTACTTAGCTGTCTTATTAGCTGCCAATTAGCTAGCTAGCTTTCGATCTCGGTTACTTCCAGGTTGAGTGACGGCCTAGCTAGCTATCTGTTAGCTATCTATTAGCTAGCAAGCTTTCTATCCGAGTTACTCCTGGGTTGAGTGAATGCCTAGCTAGCTATCTGTTAGCTATCTTTCTATCCGAGTTACTTAGCTGTCTATTAGCTGCCAATTAGCTAGCTAGCTTTCGATCTCGGTTACTTCCAGGTTGAGTGACGGCCTAGCTAGCTATCTGTTAGCTATATATTAGCTAGCAAGCTTTCTATCTGAGTTACTCCCGGGTTGAGTGAATGCCTAGCTAGCTATCTTTCTATCCGAGTTACTTAGCTGTCTATTAGCTGCCAATTAGCTAGCTAGCTTTCGATCTCGGTTACTTCCAGGTTGAGTGACGGCCTAGCTAGCTATCTGTTAGCTATATATTAGCTAGCAAGCTTTCTATCTGAGTTACTCCCGGGTTGAGTGAATGCCTAGCTAGCCATCTGTTAGCTATCTTTCTATCCGAGTTACTTAGCTGTCTATTAGCTGCCTATTAGCTAGCTAGCTTTCCATCTCGGTTACTTCCAGGTTGAGTGACGGCCTAGCTAGCTATCTATTAGCTAGCAAGCTTTCTATCCGAGTTACTCCCGGGTTGAGTGAATGCCTAGCTAGCTATCTGTTAGCTATCTTTCTATCCGAGTTACTTAGCTGTCTATTAGCTGCCTATTAGCTAGCTAGCTTTCGATCTCGGTTACTTCCAGGTTGAGTGACGGCCTAGCTAGCTATCTGTTAGCTATATATTAGCTAGCAAGCTTTCTATCCGAGTTACTCCCGGGTTGAGTCAAAGCCTAGCTAGCCATCTGTTAGCTATCTTTCTATCCGAGTTACTTAGCTGTCTATTAGCTGCCTATTAGCTAGCTAGCTTTCGATCTCGGTTACTTCCAGGTTGAGTGACGGCCTAGCTAGCTATCTGTTCGCTATATATTAGCTAGCAAGCTTTCTATCCGCGTTACTCCCGGGTTGAGTGAATGCCTAGCTAGCTATCTGTTAGCTATCTTTCTATCCGAGTTACTTAGCTGTCTATTAGCTGCCAATTAGCTAGCTAGCTTTCGATCTCGGTTACTTCCCGGCCTAGCGAGCTATCTGTTAGCTATATATTAGCTAGCAAGCTTTCTATTCGAGTTACTCCCGGGTTGAGTGAATGCCTAGCTAGCTAGCTGTTAGCTATCTTTCTATCCGAGTTACTTAGCTATCTATTAGCTAGCTTTCTATCTGAATAACATCCGGGTAGAGTGAAGGACTAGCTAGCAATCTTATCTTTCTCTTCGAATTACTTTCGGTTTGAGTGAACGCTGGCGCGTGTGGCTGCCGCTGCTCACCCGCAAAAAAAATATCCCGTGACTAAAGTGTCCTTGAGAGTTTTGAAAGGCACGAAATGTATTATTATTATTATTATTAATAAAGACCCTGGGCCAGGCAAGCGGTCTCCGCGCCGTTTCAGATCGCAAAAATCCAGTCACAAAAGACCAACGTTTGATCCCGCCTTTACTTTTGCCCTTCGGGAAGACCAAAAACAAGAAAAGCAGACAGACTAAAAAGAGAAAGGGTCACGTCTGCGTCCAGTCGGCGTCCAGTCGGTGGGGGAGGGGGGAAGCAAGACTGGGACGGCCGCCTTCACTCGACGTCGTCCTCGCTCAGACTCTGCGCGCTCACAATCCGCTAAAAGGCGCATAAAACAGCAGAAAGGTCAGACGGATGGGTCAAGGTCGCCAAGGCAACCGGGACGCCGGGCGGAGGCGTCGCCCACCTGGCTGATGCTGGGCAGCTTGGTGAGGAGCATCTGGAAGACGGGCGGCGGCAGCGTTTGCTGCAGGACCTGCAGGAGCTGCTGGGGCTGCCCGCACACGGCGATGGCGTTGGTCAGGTGGTCAACACCCTTTTCGTAGTCGCCTGAAACAAAAAGGCGGCGTGGAACCGACTGGCAAAGTTGCGCCCGAGTGGGCGTGGCCTGGCTCTTACCTGTGGCCAGAAGCTCCTCCCCCAGCTGGATCTCCTCCAGGAAGAACTTCTGCACGGCCTCTGAGTCTTTCAGGTCCGGAAGCTGCTCGCGGTTCAAATAAAGTTTTAGGCGTTGGCGAGAATGCCGGCGAGGAAAGCAAAAGTCACCTTGGCCATGCCGGCTCGCTCTTTGGCCACCTTCTGCTTCCTCCGCCCTGAAAGAAAAACCACAGGAAACAGGAAGGACGCCCACTTGGGACTCATTCCATGTTGGGGGATGCGACATATGAAACTGTAGTTTTGTGGCTTTGATGAAGTTGGCTTTTGGATGTCGATTGGTAGTTCACATTCAACGGCGCTTACAAAGCTCATGGATAATAATAATAATGAACATTTCTAAGCGCCTTTCTAAACTCTCAAGGACACTTTACAGTCACAGGATCAGTTTTTCTGTTGGGTGAGCAGCGGCAGCCGCATGCGCCAGCGTTCACTCAACCTGAAAGTAACTCAAATAGATGGAAAAGCGAGCGAGCTAGCTAACAGATCGATAGCAAATGGATAGCAAATAGTTCGCCAGCTCGGTAGATAGCTAATAGATAGTAAATGGATAGCCAGCAAGTTAGCTAGCTAATAGATAGCGAAAAGATAACAAATGGATAGCAAATAGATAAGTAGCTAACTAGATAGCAAATAAATAGCAAATGGATAGCCAGCTAGGTAGCTCGCTAATAGATAGCCAGCTAGGTAGCTAGCTAATGGATAGCAAATGTATAGCCAGCTAGGTAGCTTACTAGATAGCAAATGGATAGAAAATAGATAGCCAGTTAGGTAATAGATAGCAAATAGATAGGTAGCTAGGTAGCTAGCTAGATAGCAAATAAATAGCAAATGGATAGCCAGCTGGGTAGCTAGCTAGATAGTAAATGGATAGCAAACATAGAGCAAATGGATAGCAAATAGATAGCCAGCTAGGTAGCTAGCTAATAGATAGCAAATAGGACCGAAAAAGGACTTTCTGGTTCTTTTTCTGTGGGTGAGCAGTGGCAGCCACACGCGCCAGCATTCACTCAACCCGGAAGTAACTCAAATAGATAGAAAGCTAGCTAGCCAGCCAATCGTTAGCCAACAGAGATACTCAGCTAGATAGTGGATAGCTCGCTAGTCAGCCAGCCAGATAGCTAACAGATAGCAAATGATACTACTACTACTACTACTACTACTACTACTACTACTACTACTAACAACAAAAACAAAAACAACAATAATAAAAATAATAATGCATTTCATTTCTAAGCGCCTTTCAAAACTCTCATTGTCACTTTACTTCACTGGATGAGTTTTTCGACTGCAATCTAAGCTATCGACCCCCAAAAAAACCATTTCAACCAACATTTTTCTTGCAGGGGTGCCGATAAAGCACTGGTTCGACCTCTAGCAATGTTTTTCCCCTTCCACGACTAAGCAGCATTTGCCTTTTGTCCATGTTAGCGCTTTGTTATAGCTTCAGCTGTTGTTAAAGCGCTACATGAATCAACATGTATGTTTTGCATTGTATTTTGTACATCTGCCCCCATTTCTAGCATAGCTAGGAAATGATAATACTACTTACTACTACAGTGAGACCTCATCTTACAAACACCTTATCTTACAAACTTTTCGTCTGAACAATGTCGCATTTATGAAAATTAAACCTTATAATAAGCACTATTTTCATAATACACACCCACCACGGCTGGCGGAGTGATCTTCGGCGGAAGCACACGACCGAACAGCGCTCCAGCCGGCGCTACTTTCCACACCCCCTCTCATAGAATGCACACGTCTATCGCCTCCGTGGAGCTTTTTGCTGATAATTTTACTATGATGGGACCAAAAAAAACCACCACAGGCTCGTTTTCAGCCCAAGAAGACACAAAATAAAATCACCGTCGCTGAGAAGAAGGAGATAATTGAAAAACACGAACGAGGTGAGCGTTTGTGTGATTTAGTGGCCGAGCACGGCTATGCTAAGTCAACCATTGCTCCCATTCTCCGAAACAAAGAAGCCATCAAAGGTGCGTCTGTTGCAAAAGGTGTTTCCGTGCTCTCAAAGCGACAGTCTCGGCCAATCGAAGAAGTTGAAAAACTTCTGTTAATTTGGATTAATGAAAAGCAGCTATCCGGCGACAGCGTGAGTAAAGCTATTTTATGCGAGAAAGCACGGCTAATTCACGCCGATATCGCCATGCGCCAACCTGGAAGTTTGGCGCTTATTGAGGATTTTAAAGCCAGTAACAGAACATCTGAGGAGGAGATGGCTGCAGCATCAAGTGAGCTCACCAAGGCAATGTTGGCAAAGTGGAATGATGTGCAGGCTTTTACCGAACAGTTCCATCCAGAAAAGACTGTGGCTATGACAATCATCAACATGATGAACGATAATGTGATGCCTCAGCTTCGTAAGACCTTACAAGTCAGAAAGCAACAGGTGTCAATTAAGAGGTTTTTAATCTGCAAAAATGATGAGGAGTCTCCAAAGAAAAAAGAAGAGAAGCCACACCAGAGGTTAAGTTACCAACAGTCCTTATGGAAGGTGACTCTCCTTCCATAAGCCATCAACGACCATCAAAAAGGTAAATAAAACTTTATTTTACAGCACAGTTCATCTCTTTAATTACAGTCCTCATGTAATGTTCCTCTCTTTGTGACTTTATGATACAATGCAGTGTATTTCTTTCATTACAATACAATAGCACATTTATTATACGTAGAATAAGGTATGCTGTGTGTAGTTTTAAGGCTTATTTAGTTAAAAACTATCTTTTATGGAAACCCGGGAACGGATTATTTCCATTTTAATGGTTTACTATGGGAATTTTTTTTTTAGATACACACTTTTCGCCTTACACACTCTGTCTGGGAACCAATTAAGTTCGTAAGTTGAGGTCTCACTGTACTTCTTTTCCTTTGGGCTTTTCCCTTCAAGGGGTCGCCACAGCGAATCAGTGGCCTCCATCTTTAGAGGTTTGATCCGCATGTTTGTTTTGGCCAAGCTTTTACGTCGGATGCCCTTCCTGACACAACCCTCTGTATTTATCCGAGCTTGGAACCGGCACAAGAAGACTTTTGTCCCTTTGTGGCTACAAGCAACTTGCTCAGGAAAAGGCTCCCAAACACAAAATGGCACAGCAACATTCAACAAAGCAAAAACCATACCATTTGATGACAATGGTCTGATACTACTACTACTACTACTAATAATAATAATAATAATAAATTTCATTTCTAAGGGCCTTTCAAAACTCTCAAGGTCACTTTACAGTCGCAGAATAGGTTTTTCTGTGGGTGAGCAGCGGCAGCCACATGCACCAGCCTTTGCTCAATTCAGAAGTAACTCATAGATAGAAAACTAGCTCGCTAGCTAATAGCCAGCTAGTTGACATAAGGCTAGAGTTAAGCTTTTTTTTAAATATACCTGCCAACTACTCCTAACTCCTACTAATAGTAAACATCTAACATTAGCTATCTATTAGATACTGAAATAAATAGAAAGCTAGCTGTCTAGCTGATGGATGGTTAATGGCTAGCCGGCTGGCTGGACAGATGGCTAGTAGATAGCTACTAGCCATCTGTCTAGCTAGCTAGCTATGTAGTTGTCTATTTATTAGCTATATGGCTATCTAGCTAGTTAGCTAACTTTCTATCTGGCTATCTATTAGCTATCTGTTAGCTAGCTAACTTTCTATCTATTTGAGCTACTTCCGAGTTGAGTGAACGCTGGTGCATGTGGCTGCCGCTGCTCACCCACAAAAAAACTTATTCTGCGACTGTAAGGTGACCTTGAGAGTTTTGAAAGGCGCTTAGTAATGAAATGGATTATTATTATGATTCTTATGATTATTAATCCAATAAATAGAAAGGTAGCTGGCTAGCTGATGGATGATTAGTGGTTATCTGGCTGGCTGGCCAGATGGCTAGTAGATAGCTAGCTCGCTAGCTTTCTATCTATTTGAGTTATTCCGGGTTGAGTGGACGCTGGCGCGTGTGGCTGCCACTGCTCACCCACAGAAAAATGTATTCTGTGACTGTAAAGTGACCTTGAGACTTTTGAGAGGCGCTTAGAAAGGAAATTGATTATTATTATTATTCGATAGACAGTTAGCCAGCTCGATAGCAAATAGAATGCTAGCCAGCTCGATAGATAGCTAACCAGCTAGATAGTAAAGAGAGAGCTAGCTAGCTGGATAGTTAGCCAGCTAGATACTAAATAGAGATCTCGATAGATAGCTAACCAGCTAGATAGTAAAGAGAGAGCTAGCTAGCTGGATAGTTAGCCAGCTAGATACTAAATAGAGATCTAGCTAGCTAACTAGCTAGCCAGCTAGATATCAAATAGAGAGCTAGCTGGCTAGATAGTAAGTAGAGAGCTAGCTAGCTAGAAAGCTAGCCAGCTAGATAGCAAATAGAGAGCTAGCTAGCTTGATAGATAGCAAATCGAGAGCTTATGTTTATATAATTATGTTGTTAATTATATACTCCATTTGAACCTATTTGATACTTTGTTTTGATTTTTTTAAAATATTATGTATAATAATTGTATGTATGGGCGGTAGTCGAGTGGTTAGCACACCGGCTTCACAGTGCAGAGGTCGCCGGTTCGTGTCCCGTTTGCATGTTCTCCCCGGGCCCGCGTGGGTTTTCTCCGGGTCCTCCGGTTTCCTCCCACACTCCAAAAACATGCATGGCAGGCAGATTGAACACTCCAAATTGTCCCTAGGTGTGAGTGTGAGAGTGACTGTTGTATGTCTTTGTGTGCCCTGCGATTTGCTGGCAACCAATTCGGGGTGTCCCCCGCCTCGTGCCCGAAGACAGCTGAGGTAGGCTCCAGCACCCCCCGCGACCCTAATGAGGAATAAGCGGTACGGAAAATGGATGGATGGATTGTATGTATGTAGGTAGATACATATGTATGTATCGCTATTCTTATTATTATTTATGAATATGATGGAAGCGGGGGAATAAAAACAAGAAGAAATGCCTTTCATTTGGTGCCAAATGACGTCACGGAAAAGCGAGAAACGGAAGCCAGTCGGGATGGCCTCCACCGGCTCGGTTCTTTGCCGGTCCAATCAAAGGAAGTGGAAGGACAACACTCACGTTCGCGCAACCGGTTCTTGAAGTTGGGGTCGCTGCGTCGCTTGCGATCGAAATAAAAGCAATAACCGACCAAGATGGCTCCGCACACCCCCGCCGCGATGGCGCTCGTCTTGCCGACCATCATCGCGACTGCGACAGCGATCTTGGCTCCTTTTCTGGCGTGTTTGGGATCCCGACGGCGAGGAAAGATAAGAGGGGCTGGCAGGCAGGGAAGAAGGAAGGAAGGACCCTGGAAAGACCCTGGACGTCACACATTTTTTTTAGTCGTCCACCGACCGCCTGTCAGGAAATAACACAACGCTTTTGTCACTGTTTGTCACTGTTGCCACGAACCACATCGTTCTATTGTCCAACTCACCACTCGTTCGGTTGTTTATAGCACAAATTATTAATCACAATAATTATTTAAAGAGAACAATGGAGTTGGTAGTCATCTAAATGAGCTTTGCTACAATCCCGGACAGGCGCGGCAAATGAACGCAACACTCGAAATGGGCCCGGAATCCAACTTTGACAACCCTACTATGTAGTGATGGGAATTCCGGCTCTTTTCAGAGAGCCGCTTCCTTTGGCTCGGCTCACTAAAAAGATCCGGCTCTTCTGGCTCCCAAATGGCTACTTATTTTTTGTTGTTGCTTAAATTAACTAACTACAAAAAATCCTATAAAATTATGTGAAAAACAAATTACTCGTGTAAAAAAATAAACTTAGGACCAGGCATCTCACCCAGCAGGTGCACAGGAGGGGGTGGGTTTATGTTACATACACAGTGAGACCTTGGCTTACGAACTTAATTGGTTCCCAGACAGAGTGTGTAAGGCGAAAAGTGTGTATCCCCCCAAAAAATTCTCATAGGAACCCATTAAAATGAGAATAATCCGTTCCCAGGTCTCCATAAAATATAATTTTCAACTAAATAAGCCTTAAAACTACACACCACATACCTTATTCTATGTATAATAAATGTGCTATTGTATTGTAATGAAAGAAATACACTTCACTGTATAATAAAGTCACTTTATTTACATTTGTGGTGGTCGTTGATGGCTCTTAAAGGACAACCGACGTCTCCGGACAAGTTGTGTCCATAATTTGTAAAATCGCTTCAAATGACTTCTATTTGGCGTATTTTAATAAGATTCCACCGCATATTTTACGTTTTAAGACTCGCGCTGAACATTCAGGAAGTCTTGTTTTTGAGTTGGTGACGAGTCCTCACGTGACGTCAGAAAAGGACCGCCTCCTGACCATAAAAAAGACGCATTGTAGCGTCTTTCCATCACGTCAATGTATTTTGCTGTACTGTTTTTTTTGAAACCCTTGTGTTACATTCAAAAGCCGCCAGCGGAGGGAGTCCAAGCTCCGTGCAAGGAATGTATCAGCCTGTAGAAACAGGCTGATTCATTCCTCACAGGAGCTGGTTGCCATTTTTCTGCCTGTTTTGTGGAACGTTACATTGCAGTCCAGATGCCTCAAAATGACACGGAAGGACTTCTTTAAATCAATGGCAAACATGTATGCTTTCCTCTTCAGAACTATTTGAATCAGATTCATCACTGGACGTGTAACAAGAAAGCATATTCTCCGAATCTGAAGCCATTGTTTTGATTCTCCAGCTATGCAAGACGTCTTGGCGTGACGTCACGAACTGGGGGCGGGACTTTCTGAAAATGCCCAATTCGCAGCTCAATTTTTTGGAGATTTTGGACACTTTAACTCATTTTTATTAGTGTTTTGCATTTGACTAAAATTATCATACTGCGTGTTTTGGGTATTTTAGATGCTATAAAACGTTTTTCTGATGTCAGTTAAAAAACAAAAAAGTGACGTCGGTTGCCCTTTAATTGACACCTGTTGCTTTCTGACTTGTAAGATCTTACGAAACTGAGGCATCACATTATCATTCATCATGTTGATGATTCTCATAGTCTTTTCTGAATGGAACTGTACAATAAAAGCCTGCATATCAACTCCTGAATGGCCTGCTTCTGCTTGTCCTCTTGAAGGCAAATCAAATTCTCTGTGTTGATGACCTCATTATGGTCAGCAACAAGCTCCTCGATGTCATCTGCATCCACTTCGAGTCCCGTAGGTGTTGGCAGAGATTTTATTACAACAAAAGGCGCGAGTCCGACGATTCCACGGACGCGGAATAAAACGCGACAAAAGAAAGCGGGCGGGGCGATCCGTCCAGCCTGTCGGAAACCAGAAAGCAACAAACTTACGTGATCGTGGCTAACAACCACCTCGGGCAAAGCAAACTCTTGGACTTGCCAGCACAAGACACAGTGAGGCGCGAGGCGTCGTAATCATGTCACTGGTGAGGTGACAGCGACTCGTTGAAATGAAATGAAATTGAAGTGTCTTCTTCGGCTGGCGGAGTTCGTGAGCGGCGGCCCCGCCCCAGCTGTCAACTCGCACGTGACAATTTTGGTGTCATTAGTCACGTGAAAGCATACACTAAATAACGCCTTTGTGTAAAGCTTTTAGGCGAAGGATGGTAGCAATGGTGGACGGTACCGGGCTCTTTATTTGTAGAATGGTCGTAGAAAGTTACTCTCAGGGAAGTGACACACAGTGTGAGAGATGTGTCAGGCTGAGATTCACATGACAGCCGCGGTGCGCACACCTCGTTCGTGTTTCTCAATAATCTCCTTCTTCTCCTCGACGGTGATTATTAGGGGATCATCTTGCATTCATTTCCTAATAGTAAAATTATCTTATCTGCAAAAAGCTCCTCGGAGGCGATCGACGTGTGAATTCAGAGAGTGGGGGTGTGGAAAGGTGCGCCGGCTGGGGCGCTGTCTGGTCGTGTGCTTCCGCCGAAGATCCGAAGATCACTGCGCCAGCCGTGGTGGGTGTGTATCGCGAAAAGTAGTGCGTATCCCAAGGTTTAATTTTCATAAATTTGATGTTCGTAAACCGATGTCTCACTGTATTTCACTGCATTTTCTGTTCGAGAGAGATCCGCTTGTTAGCCGTTGGAATAAACACAGCCATATCGATATTCAAGGGAGTCCGAAAAAATATAGATATAACCGGGACTATCGATATATCCGACCCTGTTTGCATGTAATTTCCTCCGTGCGTGCATAGAAATAGTATCGATATAACCGGGACTATCGATATATCCGATATCGATATAACGAGACTTTACTGTATATATATATATATATATATATATATATATATATATATATATATATATATATATATATATATATATATATACATACATATATATATACATATACATATATATACATATACATACATACATATACATACATACATATATATACATACATATATATATGTATATATAAATATATATACATTTGTGACACAAAATGTGAGTGTATATATATATATATATATATATACATACACACACACATATATATGTATATCTGTGATCATACTCACCATGAATATGAATGGTTTTCTTTTCCTCTTGAGTGTTAAAAATCTAGCCAAACTATCAGAATAAAAGTCAATTTGTCGTGTACATATACAGATTACTGCTAGCTAGCCTGCACACTGCTCATTAGCTTATGCTGCCTCTCACAGTTAGCATGAGGCTTGTCATAGTGCCACTGACATTCGACTATTACATCGATGGTATCGCTCGTTTCATTGCAAATTACAATCTATCAAATTAGAACCTGTTCTCTCCACAAAGGCGAATCAGATTTTTTTTTTACTCGTCCGCTTATTCAAAAGGGGGCGTTTACCTGTCTCGACACCAACGGCACCCAAGTCAAGATCATCCAATCAAAATGCCGCTTTCCGCCAACACAAGCCGAAACAGGGAATGAACAGCGAAAAGGCAAGAATACATATTTAGTTTTATGTGGTCATTTTGGTCTGAAAAAATTGGAAATCCGCCGATCGGCGGTAAATTCTCATCACTGAACGTAACACGGCGCCTCAAAACACGACGTGGAAGCTTGACGGGACAGACCTACACACACACACAGACACACAAAATGTGAGTGGTCCATGGTTTTTATTGGCCGAGAGCCTGCTGCCATTGATGGAGTCGAAACAGTACAAAGCCAATGTGAAGACAAATCAAAGTCCAGCGATACCTTGGCTTACAAACTTAATTGGTTCCCAGACAGTGTGTAAGGCGAAAAGAGTGTATCCCAAAAATTCATTTCCCATAGGAAACCATTAAAATGAAAATAATCCATTCCCAGGTCCCCATAAAACATAATTTTCTACTTTCTAATTTTCCAAGCCGTAAAACTACATAAAACATACCTCATTTTATGTATAATAAATGTGCTATGGTATTATAATTAAAGAAATAAACTGTACTGTATAATAAAGTGGTTTAATTGCCCTTTGAGATGGTCGTTGATGGCTTGATGGAATGGAGTGGCCGCTTTCCTCAGCATTAAACACTTGATGAGGAACGTAGCCTTCTTCTTCCACCATCTTGAGGAATGATCCCTTGTAAGTGCTTTCTCTGTGATAATTTTACCTAGTTCCTCGTCAATTGTTTAGCTGGGTTGATAGCTTTTTGCATCAAGCGTACAGATGGCTTGTGCGGGTTATTGATGGGATATTTTAACCTTGCAGTCTACACTCTGTCTTTGTATTATCAATAAAACGAGTCCAAATTTCACTCTTTTCTATCCATTTTCTCACTCGAGCCGATCTATTTAATGTTTAACCTCCCCCTTCCCACTGCTGCGTTCTTGACCAATCACGTGGCTTTAACCGAAGACTGGGGGCAGGGAATAGAGGACAAAAACAGTCGGCTGCCATTTCCTTGTTAGGAGAACGGGCTCGTTCGCGAACGACACATCACTCATTGTGGCAGTTTCGTGTGTATCCCGAAAAATAGTTTGTATGCCAAGGGGTTCGTAAAGCGAGGTATCACTGCAAAAAAGAAAGGCGGACAAAGCAAAAAGAAGCCACGCGGCGAGTCCAAGTCCAGCAAGGCGGGCCGGCGGCGGTCCCGCGGCAGTCCGGCTAAGCTCTTAAGAGTCTCGCTCCTTCTTCACTTTGGCGTCGGCGGCCAGGATGGTGGCGATCTCTCCCTGCATGAAGGCCCAAGGCAGGTCGGAGCCGGCCAGGGGGCAGCGCCCCCCGCTGGGGCAGTACACCTCGCTGCCGATGCCGCCACCCTGCGTCTTGATGCTAGCACCAGAGCACGGGAAGCAAAACTTGTGCCACGCCACCGACGGGCACTGGACAAAGTGCGTGTCCTCCAGCCGCTGGTGGCACAGCGTGCAGCGGAGCGGGCTGTCTCCCGTCGATGCGGCCAGGGCGCCGCCACCGTTGTCCGTGGCCAGGATGAGCGCGGCGATAGGCAAGCGAGCGAGCGGCCCGCCGGCCTCGGGGGGGGACGGGGCCGACGAGAAGCGGGGCGGCGCCACGTTAGGCGATGCCGACCACGGCGGGCCTTCGGCGCCGTTGCACTTGGGGGCGTCGCCTTCGCCCTCCGGCTCGGGCGATGCCTTCCTCTTCATGCTGCGCGGGGGCTTCGCCCGCTCTGAAAATAAACGCAGCGGCCATCAACAATGCAGCACATCTATCGATCCAGCTAGCTCTCTATTTGCTATCTAGCTGACTAGCTATCGAGCTAGCTAGCTAGTTCTCTATTTGCTATCGAGCTGGCTGGCTATCCATGTAGCTATTAAGCTACATAGCTCTCTATTTGCTATCTAGTTGACTAGCTATTAGCTATCAAGCTAGCTAGCTCTCTATTTGCTATCTAGTTGACTAGCTATTAGCTATCAAGCTAGCTAGCTCGGCATTTGCTATCTAGTTGACTAGCTATTAGCTATCAAGCTAGCTAGCTCGGCATTTGCTATCTAGTTGACTAGCTATTAGCTATCACGCTAGCTAGCTCTCCATTTGCTATCTAGTTGACTAGCTATTAGCTATCAAGCTAGCTAGCTCGGCATTTGCTATCTAGTTGACTAGCTATTAGCTATCAAGCTAGCTAGCTCGGCATTTGCTATCTAGTTGACTAGTTATTAGCTATCACGCTAGCTAGCTCTCCATTTGCTATCTAGTTGACTAGCTATTAGCTATCACGCTAGCTAGCTCTCCATTTGCTATCTAGTTGACTAGCTATTAGCTATCAAGCTAGCTAGCTCGGCATTTGCTATCTAGTTGACTAGCTATTAGCTATCAAGCTAGCTAGCTCTCCATTTGCTATCTAGTTGACTAGCTATTAGCTATCACGCTAGCTAGCTCTCCATTTGCTATCTAGTTGACTAGCTATTAGCTATCACGCTAGCTAGCTCTCCATTTGCTATCTAGTTGACTAGCTATTAGCTATCAAGCTAGCTAGCTCGGCATTTGCTATCTAGTTGACTAGTTATTAGCTATCACGCTAGCTAGCTCTCCATTTGCTATCTAGTTGACTAGCTATTAGCTATCACGCTAGCTAGCTCGGCATTTGCTATCTAGTTGACTAGCTATTAGCTATCAAGCTAGCTAGCTCGGCATTTGCTATCTAGTTGACTAGCTATTAGCTATCAAGCTAGCTAGCTCGGCATTTGCTATCTAGTTGACTAGCTATTAGCTATCACGCTAGCTAGCTCTCCATTTGCTATCTAGTTGACTAGCTATTAGCTATCAAGCTAGCTAGCTCTCCATTTGCTATCTAGTTGACTAGCTATTAGCTATCAAGCTAGCTAGCTCGGCATTTGCTATCTAGTTGACTAGCTATTAGCTATCAAGCTAGCTAGCTCGGCATTTGCTATCTAGTTGACTAGTTATTAGCTATCACGCTAGCTAGCTCTCCATTTGCTATCTAGTTGACTAGCTATTAGCTATCAAGCTAGCTAGCTCTCCATTTGCTATCTAGTTGACTAGCTATTAGCTATCAAGCTAGCTAGCTCTCCATTTGCTATCTAGTTGACTAGCTATTAGCTATCAAGCTAGCTCGCTCTCCATTTGCTATCTAGTTGACTAGCTATTAGCTATCAAGCTAGCTAGCTCTCCATTTGCTATCTAGTTGACTAGCTATTAGCTATCGAGGTAGCTAGCTCTCTATTTGCTATCTATCTATCTATCTATCTATCTATCTATCTATCTATCTATCTATCTATCTATCTATCTATCTATCTATCTATCTATCTATCTATCTATCTATCTATCTATCTATCTATCTATCTATCTATCTATCTATCTATCTATCTATCTATCTATCTATCTATCTATCTATCTCTTTGAGTTACTTTCGGCTATAAAGTGACCTGGAAAGTCACGATGGAGAGAGAAGAAAGTAGAAAAGTAGCACTTTCCGCATCCTTTTTGTTGCATGAAGCAGTTCTAAATAAAAGAGGAGAGAATCAAAATGTCCTTTTCACCAGTGGATCATGGAGGTCAAGGTGGAAAGGAAAGAAAGAAGTAGTAAAGTAGCACTTTCTGCTCACTTGAGATAGCAAACGAGCTGGCTATCTAGCTACCTAGCTAGCTAACTAGCTATTTACGGTACTGCCGAGAGAGGTTGGCGAACACTATTTGAGATGTCTAGATTGCATGCTGTTGGAACGTAACCTTCCCAAGCAACTATGGACAGATGCTGTACAAACGGCCGCTCAAATTCGCAACAGATGCTAAAATCAGCAGCTTCAGCAGACACCTTACCAGGCTTTTACAGGAAAGGTAACTTATGGTGTACCTAGAACTTTTAAAGAGGCTATGCAATCTGAAAAGTCACAAATGTGGGCTACTGCAATGGAAGAGGAGATGGAATCCCTCACAGCAAATAAGACTTTCACTCTGACCCCGCTACCAAAGGTCAAACAAGCAGTGGGAGGTCGCTGGGTGTATACGGTGAAAGAAAACCCAGATGGATCTGTGACTTGTAAAGTGGAAGGTATAGACAACAGAGCGACATTTTCGCCGAGAGCTAACATGACTTCCATTCGAGCACTGATGCAGGTGGCTGTGCAAGAAGATCTCACCCTACACCAAATGGATGTGAAGACTGCATATCTCCATGCCCCAATGGACTGTGAATTAAATGTGGAGCAACCTAAAGGTTTTGAGATCACGTCACAAACAGGAGAACGTTTGGTATTTCAGCTCAACAAATCACTATACAGTGAGACCTCAACTTACAAACACTTTATCTTACAAACTTTTCGTCTTACAAACGTCAAATCTATGAAAATTAAACCTTATAAAAAGCACTATTTTCATAATACACACCCACCACAGCTGGCGGAGTGATCTTCGGCGGAAGCACACGACCGAACAGCACTAAGTTACCAACAGTCCTTATGGAAGGTGACTCTCCTTCCATAAGCCATCAACGACCATCAAAAAGGTAAATAAAACTTTATTTTACAGCACAGTTTATTTCTTTAATTACAGTCCTCATGTAATGTGCATCTCTTTCCAAACAGCAATTCCCTTTGACCTTCGACCTCCAACACCATTCCATCAAGCCATCAATGACCATCATAAAAGTAAATAAAACGACTTTATTTTATAGCACAGCTTATTTCTTTAATTACAATCCTTATGGAATGTGACTCTTTCCAAACAGCAATTCCCTTTGACCTCGACCTCCAACACCATTCCATCAAGCCATCAATGACCATCATAAAAGTAAATAAAACGACTTTATTTTATAGCACAGTTTATTTCTTTAATTACAGTCCTTATGGAATGTGACTCTTTCCAAACAGCAATTCCCTTTGACCTCGGACCTCCAACGCCATTCATTTACATGAAATGTAAATTTCTCCACTGTGAGACTAATAAAGGCAAATCCAATCCAATCCAATCCATTCCATGAAGCCATAAATGACCATCACAAATGTAAATAAAGTGACTTTATGATACAATGCAGTGTATTTCTTTCATTACAATCCAATAGCACATTTATTATACATAGAATAAGGTATGTTGTGTGTAGTTTTAAGGCTTATTTAGTTGAAACGTATATTTTATGGAAACCAGGGAACGGATTATTCCCATTTTAATGGTTTCCTATGGGATTTTTTTTTTGAGATACACACTTTTCGCCTTACACACTGTCTGGGAACCAATTAAGTTCGTAAGTTGAGGTCTCACTGTATTGCTTAAAGCAGTCAGGGCGTGACTGGACCATGTTACTAAATAATGACCTCATGAAGAATGGTTTTATACACAATGATGCTGATCACTGTGTGTACTGCAGAGAATCCGAAAATGAAAAGGTCATTTTGTTCGTGTGGGTGGATGACGCGTTCACTCATCACGGCTAGTAACGATACCCTACTCAGTGAAGTAAAAGACATGCTAAAAAGAAGGTTCAAAATGAAAGATATGGCTCCACTTAGACACTTCCTAGGTATCGATTTTAAACAAAGTAAAGGAGAGATCAAGATAACTCAAAAGAAACACATTGAGAGAATGTTGAGAACATTTGGAATGTCTGAGTGCAAAGTAAGAAGCACCCCTTGTGAACAGAAAGTGGACTTTAACAGTGAGGGTGAAGTTGTACACTCATCGGGGGACAGAGAGATAGTGGGCAGCTTCATATACATAATGACATGTACCAGACCAATGATTGACACGGCTGTGCATCACTATTCTCTCGTGAGTACTTTCAATCACTACGAAAAGCTACCTTTTTGGTGACTGTTTTTTTTTTATTATTAAACAAATGGGGGGTGGAGGTGGGTGGTAAAAAGGTTCTTTTGCATCACAAAGAGCTGAGCGACACGAGAGGCAACAACAAGGCGGCTTCCGGTGGTCGTGACGTCATCGTACCTGTCTTGAGTTCGCGCACGCCCCTGCCCTTGTCCGCCGCCATGTTGACCAGAAGGCGCGGGTGGGCGACGTGGGCCGGCGGCACCGGAGCGTCCACGGCGCCCCGCCTCGGGACGGGGGGGATTTGCCGGTTCAGCTCGGGCGGCTCGTCCGCTTTGGTGACACCGTTGACTAGCCGAGCCGTCGTCGTCGCCCGGTCGCTCGGCGGGTAGCGCGAAATGGCGGCCTCCCCTTCGGCCGGGTGCGACTTCCCCGCTCGGCCGTCGTGGAGGCCGCGGGCCCGCTTGAGCTGTCGGGCGTCGCCGATGACGGCCTCGACGCGGTCGGCTCCCTCGTAGTTGACGCAGCCTCGGCACACGGCCTCGCTAAAGTCCCAAATGACGGCCCACGGCATGTGGGGCAGGTCGCAAAGGAAGCACGACTGGCGCCTGGCGGCCGCGCTCATCATTAGCTTAAGCTCGCCGCGGCGCTAGCGGGAAACGAGCCGACGCGCGGCGGAAACGGACGCAAGACGTCGGCGTTATGGCGTCAGAAAGCGGCCGCTCGCCATCGCGTCGCCCCAGAGGACGCGCTCCTCCCAGTCTGCCCCGTGACGTCACAGCCACGCCAGCCTTTCTTCCGGGGTTGCCAGTAGTGATGTGTCGTTCGTGAACGATCAAGTTCTTAGAGCCGAACAGAGCCGGAGCCGAAAATGGGAGCTGACTCTTTCCCCCCTCTATTCCCTGCCCCCAGTCTTCGGTTAAAGCCGCACGTGATTGGTCGATATCCGTGGTAGAGGAGGGAGGGGAGAATTACAGACGCACGCAGCCGTGAGAAGGGGGGTTAGGGTAGACAGGTGGACAAATGTTATTACATTATGCTGTTGTTATTATTCAACTATATTTTTATAGTAGTTGGTATGCTAGAATTATTAATATGAAAAGCAAATTAGTGACAGCTGATCATCAGACCAGAGTAACCACAGGGAAAGTGAAAGTTTGTGGATGATCTCTGTGCACATGCCATATAAATAAAAATATTCGATATAGTGTATTTTTTACATGAGTAATGTGTTTTTCCACATAATTTTACATGATTTTTTTTTGTAGTTAATTAAAAAAAACTGGAGAGCCAAAAGAGCCGGATCTTTTTAGTGAGCTGAGCCAAAAGAACCGGCTCTTTGAAAAGAGCCGGAATTACCGTCACTCGTTGCCAGATCTCGCGAGGCCTTTCAAAACAAGCGACTTTTTCCATGTAGGATCCGGGAAGAGAAAAAACGAGTACTATAGATCGCCAAGGTCACTCAAAATGTTCCCTGAGCGTCATGATCATGACCAGAAGACTGTGACAAACAATGTTTTCACATTCTTTCACGTTACAAGACAAAATCAACCTCCATCAACATCATTTGAACGAGAGGATGAGGCTTGCTTTCAAACATTTTTCTTGACATTCTTAAACTGCAAGTGCAAATTAAACAGATGAATAATAATACATTTCATTACCTCCTCCACTCGGCATTGCTGCACCTGGAGAATGCTGCGAGCACGGTGAGGATCACGTTCTTTGGATTTCTCCAGTGCCCTCAACACCATCCAGCCAAATCTACTGGGGGATTCAGAAGTTCTCTGACGACTCAGCTATTGAGGGAGACGATAAGGAATACAGGGGACTGACAAAGGACTTTGTGGACTGGTGCCAGCAGCGGTGCCTCCAGATCAACACCGAGAAAACCAAGGAGCTGGTAGTGGATTTCTGCAGGACAGACCGTTGAACATCCAGGGTTCAGACATTGTGAGGGTGACCTCCTACAAGTATCTGGGTGTTACTCTCAACCATAAACTGGACTGGACTACAAACACGGATGCCCTAATCAAAAAGGGACAGAGTCGCCTCTTTTTCCTCAGGAAACTGAGGTCTTTTGGGGTTCAGGGGTCACTCCTGAAGACTTTTTTCTATGACTCTGTGGTGGCTTCAGTCATCCACTATGGAATTGACTGCTGGTCAGGCAGCATCGCCACCCGAGACAGAACAAGACTGGAGCGCCTTGTCAAGAGGGCCAGTTCTGTCCTGGGCTGCTCGCCGGACTCTCTGGAGGAGGTGGGCAACAGACGGACGTTAGCTAAACTAGAAGCTACGATGGACAATGTTTTGCACATTTACAGTATGCAGTTGACATTTTTATTTTGTCATGCTTAGAATATCTTGTTTTCTATCCTTTCACCTTTCAAATTGCTGCTGTGGACTGCAAATGTCCCCATTGTGGGACGAATAAAGGTTTTCAGATTCTGATTTCAAAACTCTCAAGGTCACTTCAAGGACAACCGACGCCTCCGGACAACTTGTGTCCATAATTTGTAAAATCACTTCAAATGAATTCTACTGAGTGTATTTTACAAAGATTCCACCGCATATAGCTATATTTTATGTTTTAAGACTCGCTAAATATTCAGGAAGTCTTGTTTTTGAGTTGATGACGATCCCCTACGTGACGTCACGTCTGGAACAACCCTGACCGAGAAAGCGACACACAATGCATTTTGGGTACTTTGTTTGGTCTGAAAACTTCGTGTTGACAAATAATATGACAACACAAAGACACAGAGAGTCATTCATTCTTAAGCACTTTCTGGACCCTCTTTGTTACATGAAGCAGTTCTAGATGAAAGAGGAGAGGATCAAAGCGTGTTGATGGCGAATTTAGAAGGAAAACACATAAATAACACGATGGTGAATTGTGTGTGTTGCACCAAGACTACTATTTGATACTAGTTGACACAAATCAGCCCATTTCCAACGGAGCTTGGGCGCCATCTTGTGCATTTTTTGGGCGCTACATTGCAAAAATGTATGCTTTCCTCTTCAGAACTATTTGAATCCTATTCATAACTGGATGAGTAACAAGAAAGCATCTTCTCCGAATCTTGTTTTGATTCTCGAGCAAGGCAAGACGTCCTGGCGTGACGTCACGAACAAGGGGGCGGGACCTTCTGAAACTCAGCATCTCCGAGGTCATTTTGAAGTAGTTTTGGGACAATTTAAGTTATTTTTATTGGTGTTTTGCATTTGACAAAAAATATCAGCCTGCGTGTTTTGGGTATTTTAGACGCTATAAATCGTTTTTCTGATGGCAGTTAGGAAACAAAAAAATGGTGTCGGTTGTCCTTTAATAGTCACTGTTAGATGTTTTTCTGTGGGTGAGCAGTGGCAGCCACACGCACCGACCATCAAAGTTGTCATCGTTGGCCAAGAACGTGTGAGACGAATCACGTCATTTCCTCTTAAGTGACTTTAATTGGTGGAAATTAAAGCCAAAGTGGACAAGCGCGCGCGCACGCACACACACACACACACACAATTTCCAGTCATTATTCATCGCGTTTTTCTTCCATAGGAACTACTTTTGGATTGATTGATTTATTTTACATCCATTACATCTTGACTGTGCAAATTTCTCGCTCACACACACACACACACGCACGCACGCGCACACTGGTCCCTCCATTGACAAGCAACTTGAACCCAAAACGCACACTCACGTGGCAACCGGCCGAGGGCGACATTCAGAGCGATGTCAGCATGAGGCGGAGCGAATAAAGTCCATAAATAAATCCATTGATTGATAAGAGATCGATTGGTTGGATATTGATCATCCCCGTTAGCGTTCCTTCATTGATTATATACACACACACACCACTGCGCAAGCTAAGGTGCTGTAGAAAAAGCCACACCTCCTCACTACGTCCGCCGCCGTCATCAAAGCTGTCAATCAAAAAGTGGAAAAAAAGTGACAGGGGGTGGGGGCGTTGAGCGCGCCACTCGTCAGTCCGGCGTGGCCTGAGAGGCGAGCGGCATGAGCGTGGCGGGGAACATCAGGACCTTGGCCGTCATGAAGGACAAGTCGGGAAGGCCGCAGATCACCTCGGCCGCCTCCGAGCTCAGACTCTCATCCTTTCGTGTCCTCCTAAGGGGGGGCAGGTCCGGATCTTAGGGCTGCTAAACTGCTGCGAGCAGACGCGGGCACGGGGGCCGGTGGAGGCCTACCTGGTGGAGGTGCTGGTCTTGTCCACAGTGGACATGAGGCGGGCGAAGGCGTCCACCACGCGGCCGCCGGCGCCGCCCGTCTCCATCTTGGCCGCCGTCAGCTCCACCCACTCGGGGTCCACGCCTGCGGGAGGGATGTCATAAATCGGCAGCCCGGGAGGGGGGGGCGGAGAGCGGCTGACCTGGGATGGCGGGCGAGCAGGACGAGCCCGAGTCGTCCACGGGACCGAAGAAGTCCAAGTTTAGCAGGAAGGAGCCCCCGCTGGCTGCGGGCGGAACGCCGCCGCCAGCCAAAGCGGGAAGTGAAAAGGAAATGAAAAGAAACACAGATTGCAAGGAAGCAAGGAACAGTGTCTGAAATAACGCTTGACCTGACGCCCGGGGCGCGCAATTTTTACGTCGGGTGTTCAAGTTACAAAATGTCTCCGCCTGGGTGGCCGACAACTTTTTCAAGAAAGAAAAAAAGTTTTTTTTTTTCAAATTAAACGTTTGCTTTATTGAAAAAAGCAAACGTTTGAATGAAGATTTCAAAATCGGCATTAATTACAGTAAAGTCTGGTTATATCGATAGTACTGCTTATTACGATACTATTTCTATGAACGCAAGGAGAAAATTTACACGTCGCAGGATCGGATATATCGATAGTCCGGTTATATCGATATGTTTTCAGACTCCCGAGAATATCGATATAACGAGACTTTACTGTATTCCGATGTCAAAATCTTCGTTGGATTTGGAAATTTTGGAATTTCGCTTCATTTGGCAATTTGCATACTCTGCACGGCAGCCAATCAGAAGCTTGCTTCGTGATTCCGGACTTTCCCTGAGTGTTATAAGGTCGTGCATTTGCGTATCAAATTCCAAAGTAGATGCACAGAACCTCAGCCCCAGAAGAAAGATTCAAAAGACGCTAACAAAATTTATGACGCTACAAAACATAAATGTACATTATCCTGTGACTGTAAAGTGTCCTTGAGAGTTTTGAAAGTTTAGAAAGTTAGCTAGCTAATAGATAGCTAACAGATAGCTAGCTATGCCTTCACTTAACCCAGAAGTTACTCAGATAGAAAGCTCGCTAGCTAATAGATAGCTAACAGATAGCTAGCTAAGCCTTCACTTAACCCAGAAGTAACTGATAGAAAGCTAGCTAGCTAATAGATAGCTAACAGATAGCTAGCTAGGCCTTCACTTAACCCAGAAGTAACTGATAGAAAGCTCGCTAGCTAATAGATAGCTAACAGATAGCTAGCTAAGCCTTCACTTAACCCAGAAGTAACTGATAGAAAGCTAGCTAGCTAATAGATAGCTAGCTAGGCCTTCACTTAACCCAGAAGTAACTCAGACAGAAAGCTAGCTAGCTAATAGATAGCTAACAGATAGCTCGCTAGGCCTTCACTTAACCCAGAAGTAACTCAGACAGAAAGCTCGCTAGCTAATAGATAGCTAACAGATAGCTAGCTAAGCCTTCACTTAACCCAGAAGTAACTGATAGAAAGCTAGCTAGCTAATAGATAGCTAACAGATAGCTAGCTAGGCCTTCACTTAACCCAGAAGTAACCGATAGAAAGCTCGCTAGCTAATAGATAGCTAACAGATAGCTAGCTAGGCCTTCACTTAACCCAGAAGTAACTCAGATAGAAAGCTAGCTAGCTAATAGATAGCTAACAGATAGCTAGCTAGGCCTTCACTTAACCCACAAGTAACTCAGATAGAAAGCTAGCTAGCTAATAGATAGCTAGCTAGGCCTTCACTTAACCCAGAAGTAACTCAGATAGAAAGCTATCTAGCTAATAGATAGCTAACAGATAGCTAGCTAGGCCTTCACTTAACCCAGAAGTAACTCAGACAGAAAGCTAGCTAGCTAATAGATAGCTAACAGATAGCTAGCTAGGCCTTTACTTAACCCAGAAGTAACTGATAGAAAGCTCGCTAGCTAATAGATAGCTAACAGATAGCTAGCTAAGCCTTCACTTAACCCAGAAGTAACTGATAGAAAGCTAGCTAGCTAATAGATAGCTAACAGATAGCTAGCTAGGCCTTCACTTAACCCAGAAGTAACTCAGACAGAAAGCTAGCTAGCTAATAGATAGCTAACAGATAGCTCGCTAGGCCTTCACTTAACCCAGAAGTAACTCAGATAGAAAGCTCGCTAGCTAATAGATAGCTAACAGATAGCTAGCTAAGCCTTCACTTAACCCAGAAGTAACTGATAGAAAGCTAGCTAGCTAATAGATAGCTAACAGATAGCTAGCTAGGCCTTCACTTAACCCAGAAGTAACCGATAGAAAGCTCGCTAGCTAATAGATAGCTAACAGATAGCTAGCTAGGCCTTCACTTAACCCAGAAGTAACTCAGATAGAAAGCTAGCTAGCTAATAGATAGCTAACAGATAGCTAGCTAGGCCTTCACTTAACCCACAAGTAACTCAGATAGAAAGCTAGCTAGCTAATAGATAGCTAGCTAGGCCTTCACTTAACCCAGAAGTAACTCAGATAGAAAGCTATCTAGCTAATAGATAGCTAACAGATAGCTAGCTAGGCCTTCACTTAACCCAGAAGTAACTCAGACAGAAAGCTAGCTAGCTAATAGATAGCTAACAGATAGCTAGCTAGGCCTTCACTTAACCCAGAAGTAACTCAGCTAGAAAGCTCGCTAGCTAATAGATAGCTAGCTCAGGCCTTTTTGTCACGAGTTTCAGACACTGCAAGGAAGGATGAAGAAGGCCTCATTAGAACCCCCCCGCCCCCAAGCCAGAGGTCGACGGCGCCCGTCAGGTGAGTCTATCACGCCAAAGCGGGTCGTCGCCCATCGGGCGAGCCGGTCGGTCAGGCCACCTACCGTCCAAAGGGTTGGTAAGGCCACTGCTGCTCCAGTCAAACTGGACGGGCGGGAGGGGCTCCTGCGGGGAAGGAAGCACAAGCAAGCATCAGCGCCGGACGCCCCCGCCTTGGGCCCGCGCCCCCCTCCGCGCCTTCCCACCTGGGCGGCGACACCCAAGGGGCGGGCAGCGGCAGCGTCCGCAGCCGCCGCCGGTGACCCCGCTTGTGCGATGGAAGCGATCATCTCGGCCGCCGAGACGGGCTTCGCCGGCTCCTTGGTGGGCTCCAACATGCCCTGCGGAGATGGACATTTTGGATTGGAAAAGAGGCCCCCCCCGAGACCCCTGGTCCCCCCTCGCCTGCGACTCACCAGGCTGGCGGCGTAGACGGGCACGACGAGCGGCTGCTTCTTCTGACCCGTGAACAGCTGAAAGCGGCAAAGTTTCAAGATCATAGCTCACCCGCGGAAAAAATATCATGTGACTGTAAAGTGTCCTTTGAATTAAATGCTTATAAATTAAATTATTATTATTATTATTATTATTATAAGCCCCCCCCCCCACTTTCAATCCAATTGGGGGGTCTCACAATGTTGCGGGTATCGATGCCGAGGCAGCCCAGCAGCGTTTTGTTGCAGTAGGAGCCCCCCCACTGGTGGCCGAGGCCCACCGCCTCGTGGATGTCGCGCAGCCGCCGCCAAACGCTGCACAAACAAAGCACAAAGGGCGTCAAGCGGGCATCAAGCGGGCGGGGCGTCGGCGCCTCACCCGCCCGACTGGTCCCGGCCCGCCTCCACCAGCGTCTGGAGCGACACCACCGGCTCCTCGGCAGCCGCAGGGGGTCCAGCGCCCCTCGGGAAGCTGCCCTCCAACAACTTGGCCACTCGACGGGACACCGCTTCCTGTGGGAGACAAAATAATAATAATCCATTTCATTTCTCAGCGCCTTTCAAAACTCTCAAGGTCACAGGATACGTTTTTCTGTGGGTGAGCAGCGGCAGCCATACGCGCCAGCGTTCACTCAACCCGGAGGTAACTCAAATAGATAGAAAGCTAGCCAGCTAATAGATACCTCATAGATAGTTGAAGAACTAACAGGTAGAGAGTTAGCTAGCTAGCTAATAGATAACTAATAGCTAGCTAGATAGCTAATAGATAACTCATAGTTAGCTAGATAGCCAATAGATAACTCATAGATAGTTAGCTAGATAGTTGAACAACTCAAATAGGTAGAATTAGCGAGCTAATAGATAACTAATAGACAGCTAGCTAGCTAATAGATAAATCGTAGTTAACTAGATAGTTGAATAACTCAAATATTTAGAAAGTTAGCTAGCTAGCTAATAGATACCTAATAAATAGCTAGCCAGCTAGCTAAAAGATAACTATATAGCTAGCTAGACAGCTAGCCAGCCAGATAGCTAATAGATAGTAAATAGCTAGCTAGCTCGTTTGCTATCTCAAGTGAGCAACATGATGTCAACAAACCGGGAACCTAACTCCACAGCTAACACACTAGATGGCCATCTCGATAGCCAGCCAGCCAGACTGCTAATAGCTAGCTAGATAGCTAGGCAGCCAGCTACACCGCTAATAGTCAGCTAATAGCTGGCTAATAGATAACTCATAGTTAGCTAGATAGTTGAATAACTTAAATAGGTAGACGGTTAGCTAGCTAGCGAATAGATAACTAATAGATAGCTAGCTAGGTAGCTTGCCAGCCAGATAGCTAATAGATAGTAAATAGCTAGCTAGCTAGCCAGCTCGTTTGCTGTGTCAAGTGAGCAACATGATGTCAACAAACCGGGAACCTAACTCCACAGCTAACACACTAGATGGCCATCTCGATAGCCAGCCAGACTGCTAATAGCTAGCTAGCTGGAGAGATAGCCAGCGACACCGCTAATAGCTAGCTAATAGATAACTAACAGATAGCATATAGGTCGCTTGAAGAATATGAGCGCAAAGATGGCCGACCGCGCAGGCTCACCGCGCGCCCAACGCCGCCGTCGTCGTCCACAGTGGAAATTTCCGGGCATTGGGGGGGACATTTCTGGGCGTTGTCCTCCTCCCCGAAAGACGCCCACGACCCGCTCGCCGTATCCTCCCCAAAGGCGTTCCATCCGGCGCCGGCGGAAGGGGCTCCGCCGTCACCGTCTTCGTCCGAGTCGCCAAAGTGGGGCGCAAAGTCGCCAAAATGTTGCTCGTCGGGCGCCGCCGCCGGGTCACCGAAGTCCCCAAATTCCTCGTCGTCCAGCATGGCGCCGTCTTCCTGGAGGGGGGGCGTCGACAGCGCCGAGCCGCCCGCGCTGGCCTCGTCGTCGCCCACCGGGCCGTCCGCAGACAGCGGACGGTCAAACGAGCTCTCCGTTTCCGTGGCGCCCGAACCGTTGACAAGGTCATCAACGCTCGCGCCGTTGACCGACACGCCGCCATCGTCGATCCCTTGGAGACGAACGGCGTTGACGTCGCCGCAACCCTCGTCCCGCTCTGCGTCCGGCTGCGCATCACACGCAGTCGTCGGAGGCGTGGCCTCGGGGTCAGGTGCAGTCCTGCCCGCCTCGCCCGTTCGGGGGCATCGCCCGGTGTCCGAGAAGGCGGCAAAATGGGTAAACTCCGCCTCCGGGACATTCACGTCTCCCGCCGCATGAGTGCCGGCAAAAGGCCACGCGCCGGGCTTGACGTCCGAAGCCGCCAATCCGTTGGCGACCACCTTGCTGTCGCCCACACCGTCGCCGCCCGCGGCACCGGTTATCTTCACGTCCGAGCGGTCGCGGCTCGGGACCAGCGGCGGGGGGCCGGCACCGTTCGCCTTGACCTGGCGGCGCGTCTCCTCCAGGCCGTTGAGCAGCTCAGACGGCGAAGCGTGGGGCTCGCCGAAGGCGCCAAAATGGCCGAAGTCGTCTTCGTCGTCCTCCTCGCCGTCGTCGTCCAGGGGCGGCGGGGACGACGAGTACAGCCGCATGACGTCAGGCTCCATGGCGACCGGTCCGTCCTGCTACACCTGCCGAGCGGGCCAAAAATTATGTCAGTGTCACCGTGGCAACAGGCAGGAAAGCAACCGTGACGATACTTTACGGGAGGGGGGCAGCCAAAAATGTCTCACCAATAGTCATAATAATAATAATAATAATAATAATAATCATCATCATAATAACACTCCATTTCATTTCTAAGTGCCTTTCAAAACTCTCAAGATCACTTTACAGTCACAGGATCAGTTTTTTTGTGGGTGAGCAGCGGCAGCCACATGCGCCAGCGTTCACTCAACCCGGAAGTAACTCAAATAAACAGATAGAAAGCAAGCTAGCTAATACAAAGCTGATAGCTAGCTAGAAAGCTAGCTAGGTAGCCAGACAGCTAATGGCTCGATAGCTAGAGAGCTAGCGAGATGGCCACCCAGCAAGCTAATAGATAGCAAATAGGTAGATGTTTAGACAGATGTTTTTCCGCTGGCAAGGTAGCCAGACAGCTAATGGATAGCTAGCGAGCTAGCTAACGAGAAAGCCACCCAGCTAGCCAATAGATAGCAAATAGCTACCACATTAGCAAAATCGACAACAATTAATAACCCAGAAGTAACTCAAAATGATAGAAAGCTAGCTAGATAATAGATAGCTAATAGATAGCCAGTTAGACAATTAGCTAACTAGCTAGACAGCCATACCACTAATAGATAGCCAGCTACATAGCTATCTAGCCAGACAGCTAATAGATAGCAAATGGATAGCAAATAGATAGCCAGCTAGGTAGATAGCTAATAGATAGCAAATGGATAGCGAGCTAGTTAGATAGCAAATAACACTTGATTTCATTTCCAGGCGCCTTTCAAATGAGCCACTTCCGCTTCCATGTTGGACATGTTGACTTTGCAGCTCATCTCGCTCAACATGGCTTGAACAAACGAAGCACAGCTCGATACTTGCAACGCGACAAACGAACCAAGAGCCGGCAAGGCCTCCTGCCGGAGTGCCCTTTGGCACGCCAAGTCGAGGCTAATTTGTTTGGGTTTGAGCAAAGTCCGGCGGATCCCTTTCACTTTCCGCCACTTTGTACCGTGTGAGGGAACGAAAGGCGCTGGCGCCTCACGCCAAGAAAGCTGAACGCAAGCAAGCGGTCGGTCAACCTTTAACGACACCGACCATGGCGGCGACTAGACAGCTCGAGACAACTCGGGCTTCCCAAAAGTTTGGCGACACGTCCGCTTGTGCCAAGAGGGGGCGGGGAGGCTAAACGGCGAGCTAAGTGGCGAGCAAACCGGCAGCTAAGCGACGAGCGTGGCTGTCGACGGGATCGCCTCCGCACTCCGAACCGCCGCCGGCGAGCGAGCCAGCTCGAGCTCACGCCGTGGCGGCTCGAACGACAAACTCACTCGAGCACAAATTCGTTCGAACGGGCCGGAGAGTTCGACCAGCGAGCTCGTCCTTTCGTCCGCTTCTCCTCGGTTCGGCGGTGGCAAGGAATCCGCCCCAAGAGGCGTCGTTGTCGAACGGCAGCGGGCGGGTTAGCTGCTAGCCGCGCTACTAGGCGAGATGCTAGCAGCGATGCTAGTCGCGACGCTAGCCCGAGTCTCGCCAGCACTCGCGCTAGCGCATACCGACAGCGGGCGGCGGTTCCGTTCAAACACTTTCACCTGGACGCGCTCCCCGGGAGCTTCCATGACGCGGCGGGCGGAGTCCTCCTCCGCGGGGCCGGAGGTGCTGCTACTTAGTGGCGGAACCTTCCCCCGCTCCCTTGTCAAGTTGGTGCGAGCCAGCCGCTAGAGCTCGGCTGTAGCGGGAGCAGGAAGGAGGTCGCCAATGACTACGATGACGGCGGCGGCCCGCCCGCCTCGCGTCGTCCCGGCATGCATCGCGCGCCTCGTCAGAAAGGGCGGAAGTCGCCAAAAAGTCTTGTCACTAAAGGGCGTTTTCAAAGACCAAAATGTCCCCGTTCGGAGATACAGTGCGACCTCAACTTACGAACTTAATTGGTTCCCCGACAGAGTGTGTAAGGCGAAAAGTGTGTATCTAAAAAAAATTCCCATAGGAAACCATTAAAATGGGAATAATCCGTTCCGGGGTTTCCATAAAATATACTTTTCAACTAAATAAGCCTTAAAACGACACACAGCATACCTTATTCTGTGTATAATAAATGTGCTATTGGATTGTAATGAAAGAAATACACTGCATTGTATCATAAAGTCACTTTATTTACATTTGTGATGGTCATTGATGGCTTGATGGAATGGCGTTGGAGGCCCGAGGTCAAAGGGAATTGCTGTTTGGAAAGAGATGCACATTACACGAGGACTGTAATTAAAGAAATAAACTGTGCTGTAAAATAAAGTTTTATTAACCTTTTTGATGGTCGTTGATGGCTTATGGAAGGAGAGTCACCTTCCACAAGGACTGTTGGTAACTTAACCTCTGGTGTGGCTTCTCTTCTTTTTTCTTTGGAGACTCTCTCATTTTTGCTGATTAAAAACCTCTTAATTGACACCTATTGCTTTCTGACTTGTAAGGTCTTACGAAGCTGAGGCATCACATTATCGTTCATCATGTTGATTGTCATAGCCACAGTCTTTTCTGGATGGAACTGTTCGGTAAAAGCCTGCACTTTGCCAACATTGCATTCTCCTCCTTGCCCTCAGATGTTCTGGAACCATCCGTTACTGGCTTTAAAATCCTCAATAAGCGCCGAACTTCCAGGTTGGCGCATGGCGATACTGGCGTGAATTAGCCGTGCTGTCTCGCATAAAATAGCTTTACACACGCTGTCGCCGGATAGATGCTTTTCGTGAATCCAAATTAACAGAAGTTTTTCAACTTCTTCGATTGCCCGAGACTGTCGCTTTGAGAGCACGGAAACACCTTTTGCAACAGACGCACCTTTTATGGCTTCTCTGTTCAGGAGAATGGGAGCAATGGTTGACTTAGCATAGCAAGTTTTAATTTTCATAAATTTGACGTTCGTAAGATAAGGTGTTCGTAAGTTGAGGTCTCACTTTACCTGGAGGCCGCACGTCCATTCCCCTTCTCGATCTGTCTGTAAACATGAGAAAGCCGTGGAAAGCGTGAAATGACCTTCCCATTGGAATGTTGCCCCACTTTTATTTTGCACGCCTGGCAGTTATAATAATAGTAATAATAATAATAATCCATTTCATTTACAAGCACCTTTCAAAACTCTCAAGGTCACTTTACAGCCACAGAATCGGTTTTTTTGTGGGTGAGCAGCGGCAACCACACACGCCAGTGTTCACTCAACCCAAAAGTAACTCAAATAATAGAAAGATAGCTCGCTAGCTAATAGCTAATAGCTAGCTAGCCAGCTAGATAGCATATGGAGAGCTAGCTAGCAGCTAGATAGCAAATAGAGATTGAACTAGCCATTAATAATTAATAATAATAATAATAATAATCCATTTCATTTATAAGCACTTTTCAAAACTCTAAAGGTCACTTTCCAGTCACAAGATCAGTTTTTCTGTGGGTGAGCAGCGGCAGCGACACGCGCCAGCGTTCACTTAACCCGGAAGTAACTCAAATAAATAGAAAGCTAGCTAGCTAGCTAGCTAATAGATCGCCAGATAGACAGTTAGCTAACTAGCTAGAGAGTCATAGAGCTAATAGATTGCCAGCTACACAGATATCTAGCCAGATAGGCAAAATATAGCAAATAGATAGCCAGCTAGGTTGCTAGCTAATAGATAGAAAATGGATAGCAAATAGATAGTTAGCTAGGTAGCTAGATAGATAGCAAATATATAACAAATAGATAGCCAGATAGGTAGCTAGCTAGATAGCAAATATATAACAAATAGATAGCCAGATAGGTAGCTAGCTATTGATGGGCTAAAAATGATGATTCTCTCTGGTTCATGGCTCTTCACGGTG
Organism: Hippocampus bargibanti; assembly: GCF_051943395.1. Classification (NCBI taxonomy): domain Eukaryota; kingdom Metazoa; phylum Chordata; class Actinopteri; order Syngnathiformes; family Syngnathidae; genus Hippocampus; species Hippocampus bargibanti. The sequence goes on along the minus strand of NC_142743.1, from coordinate 3,273,587 downwards.
AAAGATAAAATGAGCAGGAACCAAGGTGTTGAACAAAAAATAGGATTTTAATCTTGTTGACAGTAGAGACATTGGTCAGTCGGTTGAGGAGGCCAGAGAGAGAGAGAGAAGCCCTCCCCACCCAGCTTATATATGGCGGGAGTATGACATCACCTCAAACAGGCCTATGAGCTATGAGGTAGAAGGGTGAAAGTTGATATCAGACTCATATAAGAATGTTTAAAGGACAACCGACAGCATTTTTTTGTTTCCTAACTGACATCAGAAAAACGTTTTATAGAATCTAAAATAGCCAAAACACAGGCTGATATTTTTACTCAAATGCAAAACACCAATAAAAATGACTTAAAGTGTCTAAAATCTGCCACGATCAGCTCGAAACTGGGGATTTTATCGCCCCCAGTTCATGACGTCACACCAAGTCGTCTTGCCTTGCTCAAGAAACAAAATAATGGGCTCACGGAGTTCAGATTCAGAGAAGATGCTTTCTTGTTACTCATCCTGCCTTTCCAGCAGCTCCTGTGTTTTGCTTTTCTACTTTCATTTCTTTCATAACTTTGCTGCTGTGAAATGTAAATTTCTCCACTGCAAGACTAATAAAGGCAAATCCAATCCAATCCAATTATGAATATGATTCAAATAGTTCCGAAGAGGAAAGCATAAATGTTTGCAATCGATTAACGAAGTCCTTCCGTATCAATTTGAGCCGTCAATGACAGCAATGTAGTGTCCCAGAAAATGCAAAAGATGGCGCCCAAGCTCCGTTGGAAATGGGCTGATTTGTCTGCTGGGAATTTGTGTCAGCAAATATCAACGAGTAGTCTTGGTGCAACACACAACAATTTACCATCGCGTTCTTTATGTTTTCCTTCTAATTTCGCCATCAGCACGGATCAACATGAAGTTTTCAGACCAAACAAAGTATCGCAAAATGCATTGTGTGTCGCTTTCTTGGTCAGGGGTGTTCCAAACGTGACGTCACGTAGGGGATCGTCATCAACTCGAAAACAAGACTTCATGAATATTCAGCGCAAGTCTTAAAACGTACAATATGGCTATATGCGTTGGAATCTTTGTAAAATACACTCAGTAGAAGTGATTTGAAGTGATTTTACAAATTATGGACACAACTTGTCCGGAGGCGTCGGTTGTCCTTTAAGTAACAGTAACAAGATAAACCCCGCACGCACGCACACACACACACACACACACACACACACACACACACACACACACACACACACACACACACACACACACACACACACACACACACACACAGACGGCTCCTCAAGTCCACCTGCCACCGTGGCGCCATGTGGTTTGGTTTGTCCGCCAAAAACTAGTTTGTCAGCCAAGACTATGTTCATAAGGCGAAATTTTTTTTTGTACTTTTTTGTATTTTTCGTCAGTCTTAGTCTCTCTGTCTTTTGTCTCATCTACTGATTTTGAGGACACAGGAATAGTTTCTGTGTCAAAGAGCTGAGACCCAAAATTCTGCATTAGATCAAATTGTTAGGAATAAACCATCTGTGAGTAACTTGCCGGCTTCTTTGGCCATCCCTCTCACAACGAACATGCCAATTGTTGGGTTATAACGTTGCACAATAAGGTAAATATTTAATTCAGTTCATAATATTTACAATTTTAAAATTAACTGTTAAAGCTAATTGTCATGATCTGGTTGGCAACCAACGGGTGGCGCGTCAGCCCTGCCTGCAGCCTCGCAGGTGCTGGTCGTTTTAATCAGTGACACTTAAAAGGACTCCCGGCACGACCATCTGGGGTCGGTTCATTGTTTGTTGCATGCTTTGTCTGCAATTGCATGCATTGTATGCTGTGCATGTGTTTGTTTAACCTTGGCGGACTTTTACACTTGGTTTTCTTTTGATACTTTTTTCCGTTCAGATCATTTTGATGTTTTACATTTTGTTCCTGCTGACCTTTATTGCAATACAATTTGTCAAACAACCTCCTGCTCACTCCTGCCTGCTTTTTGGGATCCGCATCCGCCATCACCACCTCGCAAACCATGACACTAATATTAGCTTGTAACAATTCTAACCTAACAAAACCAAAACTAAAAACACCAAATATGGTCAAACAATAATGTGATTAGCATTAAAGGACACATTATTTTATTGCATTGAAAAAAATAATTCATCTTCTGATGAATTGTTCTCAGAGCTACTTTGGTGCCACTCGGCGGAAATATTTAGCTGCAAAAGATGCCAAAATTGTGGGGGGGGGGGGGTGTAATGGGCTGAAGGGATTCCCCCTTTTCATGGGGTAAAATGTCGCCGACAGCCAGAATGAGCTTGAAACCACGCTAACATGTAGCCTCCACGTAGCATAGGCGACCAAGGTCAACCCCCGAGGTCAAGGTGGCGAGCCAAATGGCAAGTCTCCCGAAGAGCAGGCGAGAGCGGGTCGGACCAGGTGACAGCGCCCCTGGCTCGGCTCGTCAGCCCAGCTTGGTGATGCGGACGCTGCCTTTGATCCACAGCGTATCCACCAGGTGCAGAGGCACCAAGCGGTGTTGGAAGTCAAAAAGCTTCTGGGCATCCACCAAGACCCGGAAGCCGCCCGACTCGCACTCCACCTCCATCTGGATGCACGCACACAAGCCAGTGAGCCTTCAAGTCCCCGTCGCCCCCCAAAAAAGGACCTTATAATAATAAGCTAGATAGCCATATAGCTAATACAGGCCTGGCCAACCCGCGGCTCCCGAGCCGCATGCGGCTCTTTGGCTGATTTCATGCGGCTCTTAAGGGGCCGACTCGTAAGGGGCGTCCACATGACAAGCGTAAAAAAAGTCCTCTATGTACCGTAATTTCGTGACTATAGCTCGCGCTGCACATTTTGGAGAAAATTTAAGACTTTTAAGGGCACCTGATAGTCGTGAAATTACGGTATCAAGCTGACCATGTGACGTTAACACGCATGTGCGTGTGATGAAAATCAATCATTGATGTCGTAAACCACGGGTGGCCAACCAATCAGAGACTCGACACAAATTGTTTACGACGTAAACAATTCATTTGCGTCAAGTTCGCTCTCAAAATGGCAGGGAAAAAATGCACAGCAAAACGAAAATATGAAGACGAACGCAGGACGTTTTTAACAGAGTGGGAGAGTTTATATTTTTTTTTGTTGAGCGTAAGGGCAAGCCATTCTGCCTTATATGTCGGGCGTCATTGGCGCATTTCAAAGCGTCAAATCTTCAGCGCCACTTCAGCTCACTCCACGCGAACATCGACAAAGAATTCCCCAAAGGGACTGAACTTCGCAAGCACAAGTTGGTCACTTTGAAAACTCAGACTGAAAAGCAGATATTTTTTTCCGAAAATTTACAAAGAACCCAGAGACCGTAACGCTTGCATCATACCAACTGGCTTGGAACATTGCACAGTATAAAAAGCCATACAACGAAGGGGAGTTCATGAAGAAATGCCTCAGTGACACTGTTGAAATCTTGTCTCCTGAAAACGACAAACTAAAACAAATGGTAGCAGAATGTTGAACGCGGAATATCAGACATTAGCACCGCTATTGAATCACAGCTGCACTCTTATCTCCAAGCATGTGAGTATTTTAGTGTTGCATTGGATGAAAGTTGTGACATACAAGACAAGCCTCAGTTGGCAATATTTGCACGGTCTGTGACAAAGGATTGTGTGATCAAATAACTCCTTGATATTGTGTCATTAAAAGACAGAACCCGTGGCATAGATGTGAAGGAAACAATGATGGCTGCATTTGCCAAAGCAAATCTGCCCATACTGAAACTGACTGCAATAGCCACGGATGGAGCACCTGCCATGATCGGACCTGTGAACGGGCTTGTGGTGCTTTCCTGAGTTTTGGAATTTCCACTGCATCATCTACAGGGAGCAACTCGTGTCTAAATCATTGAAATTAGAGAATGTCATGAAGCCTGTGATGCAAATCGTCAACTACATCCGCAGTCATGCACTTCACCACAGACAATTCAAGAATCTCATCGCTGAGCTGGACCAAGTTGATCTGCCGCTGCACTGCACTGTGAGGTGGCTGTCAAAAGGCAAAGTACGTTCTTGCTTTTTTGAGCTGTTGGATGCCGTGAAACTGTTGATGGAAGAGAACGACAAGGACTATCCCGTGCTCTCGGACCACGAGTGGATTATGGATCTGGCTTTTTTGGTCGACATGCTGTCAAACTGAACCTTACCCTGCAGGGTAAGTCAAAAATTCTGCCTGACGTGGTGCAAAGTGTGTTTGCGTTTGTCAACAAACTGAAGCTGTTCAGGGCGCATATTCAAAAGGGAGATTTAACACATTTTTCCACTCTGCTAAAGGCCAGAGGGCAAGTCACCAGCGACACCCTGGATAAGATTAATTTAAGAGTATTTAAAAGGTGAGACTTATAATAAATCTGTCTGAGCAGAGGTCTGTGTGCGTGAGGGATGGGGCGATGGAGTGTTCATGTGTGGCCATGTTGATCAAAGTCGGCGTTATTGTCGAATATGCTCATATGCATGACATACAGCACAGATGAAATAACTGTGCTCTCGGACCCAGCGTGCAAGGCACTTATAATGACTTTAACAAACATAATAAACACAAAAACGACAATTTGCCGGGAGAGAGAGGGGAGCCGCTGCGTTTTCACGCGCCGCCATCTTGATGTGGCTCTTTGCAGTAACATAGTAAAAATGTGGCTCTTAGTCTCTGACTGGTTGGCCAACCCTGAGCTAATAGATTGCCAGCTACATAGCTAACTAGCCCGATAGCAAATGGATAGCAAACAGATAGCTAGCTAGATAGCAAATAGATAGCAAATGGATAGCAAATTGGTAGCCAGCTAGATAGCTAGCTAATAGATAGCAAATAAGTCAAATAGTCAAGTCAAAGTCAGCATTATTGTAAAATATGCTAATATGCATGACATACAGCACAGATGAAATTACAGTGGGGCCTCGGTTTACGAACATTTTGCCTCACGGAATTTTCGGTTTACGAACGTTAAATTTATGAAAATTAAACCTTGTATTAAGCACTACTTTTCGGGATACACACGGAGCACCGCCCCACCACGGTTGGCGGAGTAATCTTCGGCGGAAGAACATCAAAGCACACGACCGAACAGCGCCCCAGCCGGCCTACCTTTCCACACCCCCTTTCTATGAGTGCACACGGCGATCGCCTGCAACTATACTTTTGCTGTTATGGGACCGAAAAAGACCCTACCACAGGTTCGTGTTCAGCCGAAGAAGACACAAAACAAAATTACAGTCGAGGAGAAGAAGGAGATCATTGAGAAACACGAACGAGGTGTGCGTTTGTCTGATTTAGTGGCCCGGTACCGATATGCTAAGTCCACCATTGCTGCCATCCTTCACAACAAAGCTTTACACAAAGGCTTTATTTACTCGATGCTTTCACGTGACTAATGACACCGAACTTGTCACGTGCGAGTTGACAGCTGGGGCGGGGGCGCCGCTCCCGACCTCCGCCACCTGCTGTCAATCCCCTAATCACTGACACTGGGACATTTAAACGCGTCGCTGTCACCAGTGCCGGATGATTACGACGCCTTGAGCCTCGCCAGTGTCTTGGACTTGCCAGCACAAGAGTTTGCTTCACCCGAGGTGACTGTTAGCCGCGGTCGCGTAAGTTTGTTGCTTTCCACCTTGACAGCACCTTGAAATCTGTTCGTCCCATCGTCCAGATATTAGTTTAAGTCAACCTTAATAATGTCCACCAGCGTCCATGTGCTCATTGTACATCCAGACTGTCATGATCTGGTTGGCGACCAACGGGTGGCGCTGTCGGCCCCGCCTGCACCTGCACAGGTGCTGGTCGTCGCGATCAGTGGCGGAGTGCCACGTTCGGATTGGCGACCAACGGGTAGCGACGTCAGCCCTGCCTGCAGCCTCGCAGATGCTGGTCGTTTTAATCAGTGACACTTAAAAGGACTCCCGGCACGACCATCCGGTGTCGGTTCATTGTTTGTTGCATGCTTTGTCTGCAATTGCGTGCATTGTATGCTGTGCATGTGTTTGTTTAACCTTGGCGGACTTTTACACTTGGTTTTCTTTTGATACTTTTTTCCGTTCAGATCATTTTGATGCTTTACATTTTGTTCCTGCTGACCTTTATTTTAATAAAATTTATCAAACGCAACCTCCTGCTCCCTCCTGCCTGCTTTTTGGGATCCGCACCCGCCATCACCACCTCGCAAAACGTGACACAGATAAGATGATATTGATTCTAATAAATAGCTGATAGCCAGATAGCCAACAGCTAGATAGCTTACAGCCAGCCTGCTAGACAGCTAATAGCTAGCCAACTAGCTAATGGATAGCTACTAAATAGCTAATAGATAGCCTGATAGCCAACAGCTAGACAGCTTACAGCCAGCCTGCTAGACAGCTAATAGCTAGCCAGCTAGCGAATTGATATCTAATAAATAGCAAATAGAGACTCAGATAGTCAACAGCTAGCCAGCTCGACAGCTTCCATCAAGCTAGCTGCCAGCTAGCTAATGAATAGCTAATAAATAGGCAATAGATAGCCAGATAGCCAACAGCTAGCCAACTAGACAGCTTACAGCCAGCCAGCTAGACAGCTAAAAGCTAGCCAGCTAGCTAATGGATAGCTAATAAATAGCTAATAGCCAGATAGCCAACAGCTAGCCAGCTAAAAGCCAGCCAGCTAGAGAGCTAACAGCTAGCTACCTTACCTTAAAGGGCTGCCCGGCGATGAAGGGAAAGAAGGGCACGGCGCCGTCTGCCTGCCCCCAGACGCCGCCCACGCAGGCCCGACGCAGCACTTGGCGCCGGCCCCCAAAGCGCACGCACACCTCCAGCGCCACGTCAGGCGGCGGCTGGCCCCGCGCGCCGCGACCACACGTCAGCGCCACGTAGAATCTGACGCCAGGGCGGGGAGAGGACATCAACGCCGATTTGGCCTTTAACCCCGGGACGGCGGAGGAGGCCCAGGCGCCCGTTTTTACTTGTCAGGGTGCGGGTCCACGATGGCCACCAACACCAGCTTCCTCCCGGGATGCAGGCCACCGCCAATGTCGCCTCGGAAAGGAACCACCTGCGCAAACACGCAGCCAATGAAGGTGCCATGTTGGCGCTGCACGTGGTGGTGGTTGTGCGTCTGGTACCAGGTTGTTGCCTGCCGGCTGTTGGCCGCCTCCTCTGGCGGCTTGGGCTTCACTGCTGTCAATTTTCCATTTCTGGCAACAACAAAAAAAAAAAAAAACGGGCACAAGTGTCTGTCGTGTGACCTTTGACATCTTTCACCGGCGTTTGGCGTCATGTGTTCATATGGTGTGACTGCACGTGGGTCAGCATACATTTTGACTCATGTGGTTTATCAGAATATCCAACTGGTTCTCTGCCCTGATTACTTTTTTTTAAGTACAGTGATACCTCGGCTTACGGACTGCTTGGCTATCGAACTTTTCGGCTTATGAACGTTAAATTTACGAGAATTTAATCTTGGCATACGATTTATTTTTCGGGATACACACAGAGTGCCACAATGAGTGATATGTTGTTCGTGAACGAGCCCGTTCTCCTAATAAGGAAATGGCAGCTAAAATAGATAGGCAGACGACAGAGAGTGAGAAAATGGATAGAAAACACAGTGAAATTTGGACTAGTTTTCAACTTTATTGATAGTTCAAAGGCAGAGTGTAGACTGCAAGGTTAAAATATCCCATCAATCAGGCTTCACAAATAACCCGCACAAGCCATCTGTACACTTGATGCAAAATGCTATCAACCCAGCTAAACAGAACACAATTGATGAGGAACTAGGTAAAATTATCGCAGAGAAAGCACGGCAACTTCATTCCGATATCGTCAAGAGACAACCTGGAAGTTCGATGAGAAGGTTTCGAAGGTTTCGAAGTGGAACCTCGAAAACCGAGGTTCCACTGTATTTTATATATGCACATTCTTAAACATCCAATCGATGAAAAGGTTTCTTCAGCCGTCATCTGTACAAATGTGAAGGTTTCGGACGTTTCGCCTCCTATCCAAGAGGCTTCGTCAGCGAACTAAAGTCTGACTGGTCGTATTTATATATCCCTAATGTCCAGACATGGCGGCGCCGGACACAGCTATGATAGGTCCTTACTCTCAGGTTGGGGGGATCAGAGGACCACTGCCTGTGGCCCCACTGATTGTTGCTACATTCCTGACTAACGACTGGCCTATTTGCCCCACTCCCACCGGTATCACCTCATCAGCATTACGAATGTTGCCTAACCTGTGTTGCTTAAGCAGGCCATTGTATGAACGATCCAAATTGAACCTCACCCCACCAGACCGGTTTAATTAAGGATTTAGTTGTTTCATGAAAATTGCTTCTTTTACCCCCCTTTCAAACCATCTATGTTCTTTCGCTAATATTTTAACCTCATTGTCGTCAAATGAGTGGTTGCTAGCTTTTAGATGCAAATGTACTGCCAATTGAGGCCCACTTGTATTATCCCTGCCATGTTGATAAAGTCTTTTTTGAGAATTTGTTGAGTCTCCCCAATGTACTGCTCTTTACAATTTTCATTCTTACAATGTATTGAATAAACTACATTACTTTGTTTTTCACTTGGTAGCCTATCTTTTGGATGCACTAATTTTTGCCTTAACGTGTTTATCGGTTTGAAATTCTTATTTCTTATTTCTTAACCGATAAACACGTTAAGGCAAAAATTAGTGCATTCAAAAGATAGGCTACCAAATGAAAAACAAAGTAATGTAGTTTATTCAATACATTGTAAGAATGAAAATTGTAAAGAGCAGTACATTGGGGAGACTCAACACCTCAACACCAACACACCTTCAAAAAGTACAGATGACGGCTGAAGAAAGCTTCTCATCGATGGACCACTCCTGTACGACTGAGAGCTTACACAGACGTAACCTGGAAGTTCGTCATCCATTGATGATTTCAAGGCTAGCCACGGATGGTTCGAAAACTTTAAGCGTCGTACAGGGATTCAGTGTCATTCGTCATGGTGAGGAAGCCAGTTCTGATGATAAAGCTGCCAAAGCTTACAAGGAATCATTCCTCAAGATGGTGGAGGAAGAAGGCTATGTTCCTCATCAAGTGTTTAATGCTGATGAAACAGGCCACTCTTTTCCATCAAGCCAACAACGACCATCACAAAGGTAAATAAAACCACTTTATTATACAGTAGATTATTTCTTTAATTACAATACCATATCACATTTATTATACACAAAATAAGTATATTTTGTGTAGTTTTAAGGCTTAGAAAATTAGAAAGTGGGAAATTATGTTTTATGGGGACCTCGAAATTGATTATTCTCATTTTAATGGTTTCCTTTGGGAAATTAATGTTTGGGATACACACTTTTCGCCTTACACACTCTGTCTGGGAACCAATTAAGTTCGTCATCTTGAAGTTCCAAATCAGAAAGCCTGTCATAGTCCCACAATGGGGACATTTGCTACATGTCAAGCGGACGTTTAGCAAAATAAACGGCAATAATAATAGATAAAATAAACACAATGAATGAGTGCGTTCATTCGTTCGTTCGGGGGATTTCCACGGCACTTGAGGTCTCCTTTATTTTGGTTCCCATACCGGAAGTGCATTCGCTTCGTCGCCAGTCGTGGTCAAGCGAAACCCATCACAAAGTTTGCAAAAATCGTTCACCGACGAAGGCAAACCGCACGTGACGACATCGATTCACGTAGACGTCATATTCGTGACAACGTCGTAGGGAAGATTTTTCAACTTTTACCTTTCTTTCGCGTGTCGTCGCTTGCGACCCGGTGGCCATGTTGGAAGACGTCGTCGTCGTCGTCGGGAATGAGCCCAAACTGTCAAGCTGACGTCATCTGACAAGTTTGGGCTATTGTTACACGACGAACAAAATGAATGAAATATGACAATCGTCAAATTATCATAAAAAAACCGACACCTGTTGACGCTGGAAAAAACGTAGATGTTAACTCATTTGTTGTGGTGGTTAGTTGTTTATTTGAGCTTTGTTTTTATATACCCATGTAGCCTTCCTAGGTTGTAAAGTATTTATACATTTGAATGTTCTACGTTCCTTGGTTTTACGGTTAGTCGGTCTCTAAACTTAGGACTCGTCGCCCGACTTATTTTTTAACGTCCACGCATTGCTTGTGATGGGAACGCGCCCCTCCCAATATGGTCGCCACAAAGCACGGCGCCGTCAGCGCCCTGACCAATCGCGTCGTTGAATTTGCGCGTTTGGCGGGGGTCATCCCAACCCGGAAGCAGTGAAACCGGCCGCGTCGAAGGATCGCGATGATCGGCGGCGGAGCGTGCGGGAGACTCCTGCGGGCCTCGGCCTCGCCCTGGCGGGTGGTCGAAGGCCGCCGTGGCTGGTCGCGCTCCGGAGGCGGCGCAATCGCCGCCGTGTTCGACCGAAGCATGAAGAAGGGGCAGAAGGAGTGGGCGGGGTCTTCCCTCGACACCCGGAAGTACGACTACCTACGGGACGAGGTGAGCGCGGCGCCCAAAAGCTCGTCCCTGTTGGCCTTTTGACAACGAGGAGCAGCTCGACAAAGATCCAAAACGACCATAATAATAATCAATTTCATTTCTAAGCGCATTTCAAAACTCTCAAGGTCACTTTAGGCCACAGGATCAGTTTTCCTGCGTGTGAGCAACGGCAGCCACATGCGCCAGCGTTCACTCAACCCGGAATAACTCAAATAGATAGAAAGTTAGCCAGCTAGCATATAGATAACTAATAGATAGCTAGCTAGCTAGATAGTGAATACAATTAAAATGTTCTTGGAGCAAAAGCTCAGTTGAAATTCCCCTCGGAGGGTTCACGAGATACTCGTAGCTCTCCTGACCTGTGGTGGGCCGTCAGGCCCTGCAAGGCTTTCTCTGTTGGCCCAAAAATATCTCAATCACACACTCCTGTGAATTATTATAAATGTTGTCCATGAATTCGTATTTGCACACTGGCCAGAGCTGAGAGCCTTTCAAAACTCTCAAGGTCCCTTTACAGTCACTGGATCAGTTTTTCTGTGGGTGAGCAGCGGGGAATAACTCAAAAAGATAGAAAGTTAGCTAGCTAGTTAGACAGCTAATCTGTAGCAAATAGCTAGCTAGGTAGCCAGCTAGATAGCTACTGTGAGAGCCATTTCAAGATGGTCTTTTCAAGAATAGATGGACATCATCAAGAACGGTCGGACAGCTCCGAAGCTAGCACCTATAGCTAATCATCTTGCAATTTGCTGAGGCTATCATGAATCCATACATGGATAGTAACAAATTCACAGTTTAATTTCGAATCAAACCTCTGAAGATGGAGGACACTGATTTGCTGTTCAAGGGAAAAGCCGAAAGGAAAAGAAGAATTTCTTCAGTTATTTCCTGGTCAACTGCACCCGCTAGTGGACGTGTTGTAATATCACACTACATAGCACTACTGAAGGCCTAGTGGCGACATGCATGGCCTGCTACTGCGAGTACTTGGCCAAATCCGTTTTAATCTCTGGAATGATGAAATATACCACGCATGCAAACAATAATAATGATAATAATGATACATTTCATTTCTAAGCGCCTATCAAAACTCTCAAGGTCACTTTACAGTCACCGGATACGTCTTTCTGTGGGTGAGCAGCGGCAGCCGCACTCAACCCGGAAGTAACTCAAATAGATAGAAAGTTAGATAGCTAGCTAATAGATAACTCATAGATAGCTAGATAGCTGAATAATTCAAATAGGTAGAAAGTTAGCTAGCTACCTAGTAGATAACTAATAGCTAGATAAATAGCCAGATAGATAGCTAATAGATAGTAAATAGCTAGCTAGGTAGCCAGCTTGTTTGCTATCTCAAGTGAGCAACATGATGTCAACAAACCGGGAACCTAACTCCACACCAAAGGTGATTCCTATGACCAGCTAGAGCGTTTCCAGTAAATGTGCGGGTGTGTCTTACGGTGTGCTTGAGGATGTTTCGACATCTGATTTTAATATTTTTAACCCCGTGTGTGATGTGCGTGCGTGTGTGTAGGTCGGCAGTCGAGTGGCGGATCGCGTGTACGACGTGGCCAGGTGACCTCCTGATGTGGCGTGTCGGGTGCGCTGCAAAAAGGGGCTTGCCCTTTGACTCCGTGTCTTTGCAGGACCTTCCCCGTGGCGTTGGAGATCGGTGCCGGACGAGGTCACGTCGCTCAACATTTAAGCAAGGTAAACAAACGGCCACCGCCATTTCCGGGCTTTTATAATAATAATAATAATAATAATAATAATAATAATAATAATAATAATAATACATTTCATTTCTAACCGCCTTTCAAAACTCTCAAGGGACACTTTACAGTCACAGGATAATTTTTTCTGCGGGTGAGCAGCGGCAGCACACGCGCCAGCGTTCACTCAACCCGAAAGTAACTCAAATAGCTCGAAAGCTAGCTCGCTAGCTAATAAATAGCTAATAGCCAGCTAGATAGCATATAGAGAGCTAGCTAGCAGCTAGATAGTGAATAGAGATTGAGCTAGCCATTAATAATAATAATAATCCATTTCATTTCTAAGCGCCTTTCAAAATTCTCAAGGTCACTTTACACTTTTTTACAGTCACCTGATCAGTTTTCCTGCGGGTGAGCAGTGGCAGCCACACGCAACAGCGTTCACTCAACCCGGAAGTAACTCCAATAGATAGAACGCTAGCTAGCTAGCTAACCGATACCTAATAGATAGCCAGATAGAGAGTTAGCTAACTAGCTAGATAGCCATATAGCTAATAGATTGCCAGCTACATAGCTAACTAGCCAGATAGCTAATAAATAGCAAATAAATAGCAAGCTAGGTAGCTAGCTAATAGATAGCAAATGGATAGCATATTTATAGCTAGCTAGATAGCAAATACATAGCAAATGGATAGCAAATAGATAGCCAGCTAGGTAGCTAGCTAATGCATAGCAAATGGATAGCAAATAGCTAGGTAGCTAGCCACATAGCAAATAAATAGCAAATGTATAGCTGATAGGACTGCAGTGGAAACTCGGTTCTCGACCATAATCGTTCCAGAACCCTGTTCGAAAAGCGATTAGTTCGAACACCGAAATCATTTTTCCCATTACAAATAATGTAAATCGTTTTAATCCGTTCCAACACCCTGAATGTTTACCTTTTTAGTATTTTATACATTATTTTATGCATGATATTGCACATTAAAATGCTGACCAACACATAAAAAGCAATGTATATCTCAGAAAATGTTGAGCAAAATGGCAAAGACATAAATAACAAATATTAATGTAACCCAGGCTAATCGTACGTTCGCGTTATCGTAATCTTCCGTACGAAAGATTACGCTAACATGAACGTGTAAAAATAAAAAATAGGTTTAAGAAAAGAATTATGAATAGGATTTCTCCTTATTCTTTAGTATCGTACTGATCGTAAATTTCGCCATGCTGTATTCCCTAGCCAGATCAGACACTCGCACACTGTCACGTGCGAGTTGACAGCTGGAGCGGAGCCACCGCTCCTGACCTTCGTCAGCTGCTGTCAATCCCCTAATCACGTACTTTGCCCCGTATTTTGGACTCTGTCAGTACGAGTTGTTGCTTCGCCCGAGGTGTTTTGTGCCCGCGATCGCGTAAGTCTATTGCTTGTTGGAATCGCGTGCTTTTGCGCCCACGTGTGCCTTTTATTTTACGAGCTTGTCAGGCTGGACGGATTGCCCACGCCCACCTATTCGCTGTGCTCCTTTTTGTGGTTTTGTTCGTCACGTTCATTCCGAGTCCGTGGTATTATCGGACCCGCACCTTTTGTTATGATAAATTGAAAATACGTAGTATTAAGGCAGATTTCCAATAATTGGCAGACGTGTGGTCCGGTTTAAGTTTGGTTCTTTCATGCCGAGAAACGTCTGCCAGCAGTCTCGTCCTCACCACTGAGACTGCTGCTGGGGTTGGGACAGATGTCAAGAGAGAAGTCACATCGTAAGATGCCAAAGTTTCATCAGGTTTCAATATGAGGTCTTTGATCCTAAGCTAGCTACCTCGCTGGCTATCTATTTGCTATCTATTAGCTATCTGGCTAGCTAGCTATGTAGCTGGCAATCTATTAGCTATATGGCTATTTAGCTAGTTAGCTCACTGTCTATTAGCTATATGTTAGTTAGCTAGCTAGCTAGCTTTCTATCTATTGTAGTTACTTTCGGGTTGAGTGAACGCTGGCGCGTGTGGCTGCCGCTGCTCACCCGCAGGAAAACTGATCCTGTGACTGATGAAATGGATTATTATTATTATTATTTGAATCTGTCTTAGTTTTAACGGCTGCTTCCGCTTAGGACGCGGTGGAGCGTTTGCTGCTGACGGACATCTCCCAAGCCAGCCTGGTACGTCGCCGCCGGCCGCCGCGTCGCGACCTCCGGGGTCAACGTGTCGCTCGCCGTCCGTCCACAGAGGCGGAACGTCGGCGGCGAGATGCGCTGGCACGCCATGGCGGTCGACGAGGAGTTCCTTCCTTTCCGCGAGAACTCCTTCGACCTGGTGCTCAGCAGCATGAGGTGAGGAGCAGCGCATGCGCCCGCCCCCACGCCGCTGACCTTTGACCTTTGTGTCACCCTCGCAGTCTGCACTGGGTCAATGACCTGCCCGGCACCCTGCGACAGGTGAGCGCGCATGCGGCGGCCGCAACCGTGTCAAATTGTTTTTTTGCCGCCGCTGGCGCCGCATTAGCGTGTTAGCGGCGCGACGCCAATCTCCGGGATCCAAGTCACTACGCTTGTGCTTCAGATCCAGGCCGTCCTGAAGCCCGACGGCGTGTTCATCGGCGCCATGGCCGGCGGCGAGACCTTGTACCAGCTGCGCTGCTCGCTGCAGCTGGCCGAGACGGAACGAGAGGGGGGATTCTCGCCCCGCGTCTCGCCCTACACCGCCGTCACCGATCTGGGCAACCTGCTGGGGCAGGCCGGCTTCAACATGCTCACCGTGGTGACTTGGGGGACGGGGGGTCAAGGGTCACATTTGATGTGTCAACAAAACCCCCCCACCCCCAAAAGGAAAGGATTGACGTGTGCGCGGCGGGTGGTTTACAGGACACGGATGAGGTGCGGGTCGATTATCCGGGTGTCATGGAGGTGATGACGGACTTGCAAGGTAATAATCATACATTTAATTTCTAAGCGCCTTTCAAAACTCTCAAGGTCGCTTTACAGTCACGGGATAGGTTTTTCTGTGGGTGAGCAGCGGCAGCCACACGCGCCAACCCGGAATAACTCAGATAGAAAGTTAGCTAGCCAGATAGAGAGAGAGGGAAATGTAATGTCATGAGAGGCTAGCCCTCAGCGGGGCAGGACAAGGAGCGCAATGGGCGACAGGTTTGAATGCAAACAAAGATTTTAATAAAGGGTTTCAGGGGGAATTCACAAGCAACACAGGCAAGAATAGCGTCCCTTCCAATTCTTAAATCATAATAAAGTCTCTTCTGAGGTGAAACTGAAGACGGAGTTCTTTTCCATGTGTTTCTAGGCCTCACCCCGCTTGATGTCCTTCCTAGCTAGCCTAGCCACCATTAGCTTAGGTTCCAAATCCGGTGTTCCGTGCTATGGTCGCAACTGGCGACGAGTTCCATGCAGCAATCCGTTTCTCAGTGTTTCTCCACAGTGGACACCAATGGGCTTGTCTCCCCAGCCACCCCACTCAGAGGCTCTCTGGCCTTAAAAGCCATGCATGCCAATCAAGCCACGATCAGCCACATGTGTAGGGTTTGGATTGCTGCCTTCCACCAGATGGGGCCAAAACTCTCTCTGGACGAAGCCATCTTAGTTGAATGTATTTCCCCTCCAGGACCCAGCCTCCCGTGACATCACAATAGATAGCTAATGGATAGCAACATAAGCCAGCGTTCACTCAACTTCGAATAACTCAAATAGATAGAAAGTTAGCTAGCTAGCTAATAGATAACTCATAGATAGCTAGATAGCTGAATAACTCAAATAGGTAGAAAGTTAGCTAGCTACCTAGTAGATAACTAATAGCTAGATAAATAGCCAGATATATAGCTAATAGATAGTAAATAGCTAGCTAGGTAGCCAGCTTGTTTGCTATCTCAAGTGAGCAGCTAATGGATAGCAACATAAGCCAGCGTTCACTCAACTTCGAATAACTCAAATAGATAGAAAGTTAGCTAGCTAGCTAATAGATAACTACTAGATAGATAGATAGCTAGTTAGATAGCTAATAGATAGCTAGACAGGTAGCCAGCTTGCTAGTTAAATAGCGAATAGATAGCTAGGTAGCCATCTAGATAGCTAGATAGGTAGCTGTGTTCACTCAACCCGAATAACTCAAATAGATAGAAAGTTAGCTATCTAGCTAATAGATAACTAATGTCTAGCTTGCTAGTTAGATAATAGATAGCAACATGAGCCAGCGTTCACTCCCCCCGAAATAACTCAAATAGATAGAAAGTTAGCTAGCTAGCTGATAGCTAATAGATAGCTAGCTAGATAGCCAGCTAGATAGATAGCCAGATAGCTAATACATAGCAAATAGTAAAAATCCGTGTGTCCAGGGTTTTTGTCATTTTTCACTCAAATTTAAAGACCCACAGGTAAGGCGTTGACCTTTTATTTGACCTTTGGGCAAAATGGCCTCACTCTTTTGCTGTCGTTCAGGGATGGGCGAGAGCAACTGCGCTTGGAACCGCCGCTCCTTGCTGCATCGGGACACCATCTTGGCGGCGGCGGCTGTCTACCAAGGTGCCCACATGAGAGCCCCCCCCCCCCCCCCCCTGAAAAAAACAATCAATGGATGGGAAACAAATGTCTGATAATAATAATAATAATAATACATTTCATTTCTAAGGGCCTTTCAAAGCTCTCAAGGTCACTTTACAGTCTCAATCTCACATTTGTTGTTACTAAACAACAAATCCATTTCAGAATCACAAAGCCTTTAATAGTCCCACAATGGGATATTTGTAGCCCCCCGCCCCAAATATGTCTTTGTCATGCATGTGTAATAGTGATGGGAATTACGGCTCTTTTCAGAGAGCCGGTTCTTTTGGCTTGGCTCACTAAAAAGATCTGGCTCCTTTGGCTCCCAATTGGCTCCTTAGTTTGTTTTTTTTGCTACTTAAATTAATTAACTACCAAAAATTATGTGAGAAACGAATTACTCATGTAAAAAATACACAATCAAATATTTTTATTTATATGGGAACTCCGGCTCTTTTCAGATGCCGGTTCTTTTGGCTTGGCTCACTAAAAAGATTGGGCTCTTTTGGCTCCCAAGGCTCCTCAGTTTGTTGTTTTTTTGTTGCTTAACTTAATTAACTACCAAAAAATATGTAAAATGATGTTAAAAACGAATTACTCATGTAAAAAAATACACAACATCAACTATTTTTAGTTATATGGGAACTCTGGCTCTTTTCAGTGAGCCAGTTCTTTTGGCTTGGCTCACTAAAAAGATCGGCTCTTGGTTCCCAAATGGCTGCTCAGTTTTTTTTTTTTTTTTGTTTTTGCTTAAATTAATTAACTACCCAAAATCATCTAAAATTATGTGAAAAACGAATTACTCATGTAAAAAATACCCCTTCTCACTGCTGCGTGTGTCTGTAATTCTCCCCTGCCTTCGTTACCACGGATATCGACCAATCACGTGCGGCTTTAACCGAAGACCGTGGGCGGGGAATAGAAGACAAAAAAAGTCAACTCCCATTTCCGGCTCTTTTTTAGGAACCGGCTCTCTTTGTTCATTTCAGAGAGAACCGGCTCGTTCGCGAACGACACATCACTAATGTGTAAGCGAACTGTGTGTGTGTATGTTTGGCAGAAATGTACGGCAACGAGGACGGCTCGGTCCCCGCCACCTTTGATGTCCTCTACATGATTGGCTGGAAGCCTCACCACTCTCAGGTGACCCCGTCACTCCCCTCACCTACCATCCCTCCACTTGGCATTAATTAATTCATTCATTCATTCATTCATTCATTCATTTATGTTTATTTATTTATTTGTTTATTTTTTTTATATACACACCCATCCATTTAATAATAATAATCAATTTCATTTCTAAGGGCCTTTCAAAACTTGAGGTCAGTATTTCTGTGGGTGAGCAGTGGCAGCCACACGCGTCATCGTTCACTCAACCTGGAATAAGTCCAATAGGTAGAAAATTTGCTAGCTTTCTAATAGCTAGCTAAATAGATAGCTAATAGATAGCAAATAGATAGCTAGGTAGCTGCGTTCACTCAACCCGAAATAACTCAAATAGATAGAAAGTTAGCTATCTAGCTAATAGATAACTAATAGATAGCTCACTTTCTAGTTAGATATTAGATAGCAACATGAGCCATCGTTCACTCAACCCAGAATAACTCAAATAGATAGAAAGTTAGCTTGCTAACTAATAGATAGCTATATAGCTAGTTAGATATATAGCTAATATATAGCAAATAGACAGCTCGCCAGGTAGCCAGCTCGCTCGTTAGATAGCAAATAGATAGCTAGCTAATAGATAACTAATAGCTAGCTAGATAGTGAATAGCATTTATTTATTCATAAATACATATATGTATTTACTTATGTATTAATGTTTTAGTACTTTATTTATCTGCCCATTAATTTATTTATTACTCTATCTACACGCCCATCCATTTATGTATTTATTTATTCCTAAATAGATTTATGTACAGTAAAGTCTGGTTATATCGATAGTACTGCTTATTACGATACTATTTCTATGAACTCAAGGAGAAAATTTACATGCCGCAGGATCGGATATATCGATAATCTGGTTATATCGATATTTTTTCAGACTCCCGAGAATATCGATATAACGAGACTTTACTGTATTTACATATTTATCATGGTTTCATGCTTTAGCACTTTGTTTATTTATCTGCCCATTTATGTACAGTAAAGTCTCGTTATATCGATATTCAAGGGAGTCCGAAAAAATATCGATATAACCGGGACTATCGATATATCCGATATCGATATAACGAGACTTTACTGTATATACATATTTATCTACACAACTGACCATTTATTCACGTTTGGCTGTCACTGCTCACCCGCAGAAAAACAAAATTGTTCTTATCCTGTGACTGTAATGCGTCCTTGAGAGTTTTGAAAAGTGCTTAGAAATGAATGATGATGATGATGATGATGATGATTATTATTATTATTATTATTATTATTATTATCAGTGTTTGAAATAGCATCTGCCCGGTGGCCCGGGGCGTTCAACTTTTACGTCGGGCGTACAACTTTCAAAACGTCTCGGCCCGGATGGCCGACAACTTCTTCAAGAAAAAAAAGCGATATTTTTTCAAATCAAACTTTTGTTTTATTCAATCAACCAAAAGCCACAAACAAAATGCTCCGAGCCACGTGGACTTTCTCAGCGGCTTTCAAAACTCTGAAGTACACTTTTCAGTCAGGGTGTAGTCCAAAGCGGGCTTCTGATTGGCTGCCGGTGCAGAGTATGCAAATTCCCAAACGAACGTTCGACGACAACTGGAGCTAAATCTTCAGCAAGGTATATTTACCATAAATTAGGCAAGGGGGCATTTGTGGTTGGCACTTCCTTAATTTAAAAAAAAAAACTTTGAACTTTGCAACAATGTTTTTATTTTTTGGGGCAATTAGACGTCTTTATGTGTTTTAAGTTGTGATAAATGGGGTAGGCAACTTTTCAGAGTTGTCTGCCCGGGTGTCCGCTAACTTTTTCTTATGAGTTTCAGACACTGTTGTCTTCCGCCAGAAGCGCTTTGGTTGAACTTGTTTACTGACAGCCATTTTCTTTTCCATGTCTGTGTTTTTTTTTTTGGCAGGCCAAAGCGGCCAAACGAGGCTCGGCCAGCGTCTCCTTTGGAGATTTGTCCAAAATCACCCAAAATGGCGACGACAAGTGAAGCCGAACAGGAACACCAAACGTGAGGCGTTTTCAATACAAACGGAGGACATTTTGCTCAAGTTGAACATTCAAGTTGATTCTACAATTCTACAATTTGTTGTTCTCTCTCTCTGAAAAAAAAAAAAAAGATGTGCATCTGTCCCAGTCAAAGATGGCGCCTCGTACTCATTACACATGTTTAATGTGGAAAACTAAAAGATATTTCAAACAACAATCGACATGACTCCATCTGTTTGACAAGACACGAAGAAGCAAATGAATAACGTAGCGTGTGCACCTCGTAAACCCAAAGTACACAAACTGAAATAACTTTATTGTTCTCGTATCCCTTCAAATATTACATATAGAGCACACAGCAAATTAATGAATAACTCGTTTTCAAATCTGAAGTCAAGAATAATGACTTTTATTGGGGTTGACATCCAAAAATATGAAATTTTGGCTCAGATTTTAGCAATCATCATGGAATTTAACAAGTTTGATTTGCTTTCGCGGGCTAAAAAAAATGATGTGGCGGGCCGGATTTGGCCCGCGGGCCTTGACTTTGACACCTGTGCTTTAGCACATCAAATGAATCATGACAACACATCCCAAATAAAGAATTGAGGAGGACTTCAAGAAAAACAAATACGAACATAGAAACAAACTTTACAAAACAACAAATCCAAATTAGAGCTATTTTGTTGTCATGGCAACCAATGACTCCATATCAGCGCGGTTTCAAGAGGTGCAACGAATTCCGGTACAGATCAGAAAATCCGAAAACCTTTATTCGTCCCACAATGGGGAAATGTTCTGTCCCGGGTGGTGATGCTCCCTGACCAGCAGACAATTCCATCGTGGATGACTGAAGCCACCAGAGTCATACAAAGTCTTCAGGAGTGACCCCTGAACCCCAAAAGACCTCAGTTTCCTGAGTAGAAAGAGGCGACTCTGTCCCTTTTTGATTAGGGCATCTGTGTTTGTAAACAAAAAAGAAAAACTAGCAGTTATGACGGATTTATACATTGATGCACCACAATTGACCTTCAGCCAATCCACTCAGGCTCTCTCGCGGACTCCTAGCTGTCGGGTTCTCCCTTCTCTCCGTGACGTCATGTTCCCCCGACTAGTCCAGCCCCGCAGACGCAATTGACAAGCGCCGGACGTTACAACAGAATGCTCGCCGTCCTCCGCTTCGTTTTCAATACTTTTTGTTTTAAATGCATCCGATTAATTTATTGACGTTTTATTATTTCACTGCATATGTTGTCAGTGTTCACATGCCAAATGAAACTATTAAAATGACGCCCCCTGTCGGATACTTCCTGCCACTGTATTTGAAGATCTGTGCGAATCAGAACCGGACCTCCATTTTGTTTGTGCCTCGGGGAACGTATTCACTTTTTATTTTTTAGCGTTGATGACACTACATTTGAATGCGCGGGAGCAAAGTTTTGTTGTCGTTTGCGGTTGAAATCAAGATGGCGTTGAAGGCGACGCCGTTGCCGTGGCACCCGTCGCCTGTTTCCGGAAGTGGGGGCGGGGCTACGCTTCAAGTAGTTCGAGAGCGTCGTCGCCGGTCCTGTGCGAGTCGGTCGTCTTGACGTTCCCCGATGGTGAGGGCGGCAGCCGCGTTTGCTCGATGAATATTGTTAGATTATATCATATTAATTCGCGCTCGTGTACCAAAATACTTATTTCGTGTGTGTGTGTGTGTGTGTGTGTGTGTGTTCAGCCGCCTGAAAGTGCAAAAGCGCCGCGGGGGAAGACGAAGGCCCCGAAGGGCAAAAGTTCCGCGGCACCCGCGGACGTCCTGATGACGGAAGACATGTCCAAGCAGCAGGTAGCTCAAGCTTGCGCCCAAACGAAGCCGTTTTGGTGGTGGGGGGCGGCGGCGGCCAATTGTGCGTGCGTGCGTGTGCGCGTAGCTGGAGGAGCACGTGATCCGTCTGCGAGAGGAGCTGGATCGCGAGCGCGAGGAGAAGAGCTTCTTCCAGCTGGAGCGAGACAAGATCCGAAGTTGCTGGGAGCTCAGCCAGCGGCGCCTGCGGGACGCGCGGGACCAACTGGAGCAACGCGGCCGCGAGAACGACGACGCCCAGCGGCGACACCAAGTCGAGATCCAAGTCAGCCTGCACGCGCCTTCCTTTGCTTCTTCAAATCCTCCTTCTTTGCTTCCTGACTGCCTTCCTTCTTTCCTTGCTACCTTCATTCTATGCTTCCTTCTTTCCTTCCTTCCTCACTTCCTTTCTTATTTGTTACCTTCCTTCATTCCTTCTGTTTTTGCTTCCTTTTGCCCCTACAGTGAGACCTCAACTTACGAACTTAATAGGTTCCCAGACAGAGTAAGGCGAAAAGTGTGTATCTCAAAAACAATTTTCCCATAGGAAACCATTAAAATGGGAATAATCCATTCCCATGTTTCCATAAAATATACTTTTCAACTAAACAAGCCTAAAAAACTACACACAACATACCTTATTCTATGTATAATAAATGTGCTATTGTATTGTAATGAAAGAAATACACCGCATTGTATCATAAAGTCACTTTATTTACATTTGTGATGGTCATTGATGGCTTGATGGAATGGCGTTGGAGGCCGAAGGTCAAAGGGAATTGCTGTTTGGAAAGAGAGGTGCATTACATGAGGACTGTAATTAAATAAATAAACTGTGCTGTTAAATAAAGTTTTATTTACCTTTTTGATGGTCGTTGATGGCTTATGGAAGGAGAGTCACCTTCCATAAGGACTGTTGGTAACCTAACCTCTGGTGCTGTTCGGTCGTGTGCTTCCACCGAAGATCACTCCGCCAGCCGTGGTGGGTGTGTATTATGAAAATAGTGCTTATTATAAGGTTTAATGTTCATGAATTTGATGTTTGTAAGACGAAAAGTTTGTAAGATAAGGTGTTTGTGAATTGAGGTCTCACTGTATTTCCTTCCTTATTTGCCCTCTTCGTCACTTCCTTTCTTCTTTCTTTGCTTCCTTCCTTCCTTTTTTGCTTCATTTCATCCCTTTTTGCTTCCTTCCTTTTTGTTTCCTTTCTTCCTTCTTTGCTTCATTTCTTCATTTTTTGGCTTTCTCACTTCCTTCCTTCCTTCTTTGTCCTCTTCCTAAAATCCTTCCTTCCTTTTTTCCTTCCTTTGTTCCTTCTTTGCTTCTTTCCTTCCTTCCTTATTTGCTTCCTTTCTTCTTTATTTACTTCCTTCTTTGCTTCCTTCCTTTTTTTCTTTACTTCCTTCCTTTCATTCTTCCCTTCCTTTGCTTTTTTTCCTTCCTTCTTTGCTTTCTTCCTTTCTTCTTAACTTTGTTCCTTCCTTCCTTTTTTGCTTCCTTTATTCCTCATTTCCTTCCTTCCTCCCTCGCCGTCGGCCAGGTGTACAAGCAGAAGCTGAAGGCGGTCCTTTCGGAGCAGCGGGCGGCGGCGGCGAGCGAGAAGACGAACGTCGGCGAGGCGGAGCGGCTGGCGCGCCAACGCCACACCGAGGCCGAGCTGCATCTGCGCAGACTCGGACAAAGCGCGCAGGCGGATGCCCGGCGCGACCAGCTGCGGGGGCAAAAATGCATCCGGGAGCTCAAATTGGTACGTCGGGCGGCGTTGAAGCCTGCATGTGCTCGAGCTAGCTTGCGGCTTCAAGCCTAGCGTTAGCATCGGGAGACTTTGTTGCTCTCCGCAGAAGCATCAAGTGGAGCTGATGGAGCTTAGCAACGAGTACCAGAAAAGGATCTCAGGTGAGCGCCAAGAGCCGAAAGCAGCCCGTCTTCACGATTGGCCGCCAACCGGCGTTTCTGCGCAGAGGTGGAGGCCAAATACGCCGAGAAGGCGGAGCGGGTGCGGCGGGCAGAGGGCGACGAGACGCGGGCGGCCGTCTCGGCGCCGGAGGACAGCGCGCGCCGCCGCCTGCGACGGCTGAGCGACGAGCGGCGGCAAAAGTTTCGGGCGGCCGGCGAATTCTTTGGCGCGGCGCAGGGCAAACTGGCCGGCGACGGCAAGAGCCTGGCCGCCGACGCTTCGGCGGCCGGGACGCGCCGCGCGCGCGCCGACGCCCGCCTGGCCCGAGCCCGGCGGCGCAACGCCCGGCTGGCCGCTTCCCTGCGGGAGGCCGAGCGGAATCTTCCGGAGCTTCGCCGGCGGCTGGACGCTCACGGGCGGGCTCGCGATCGGCAGGCGGTACGTCCCGGGAGCCCCGCCCCCTTCTTTCCGCGGCTAAAGGTGGGCGTCTCCTCCAGGCCGGCGCCGCCCGTGTCAAGCGGCTGGAGGAGGAGCTGGAGGACGTCGTCCTGGAGCGGGACCTGCTCACGGCCGCCTTCGCGCAGGTGACGCCCCCCCCCACCGTGCACCCCGCCCCCCCAGCATCGCCGACGCCGTTGTAACCGCGCCGCAGGTGGAGGCGGAGCGCGACGAGCTGCTCAGCAAGCAGACGGAGGTCCTGCTGGAGGTCCGGCAGAGGAGCGGCCTGAAGGAGATGCTCCTGGAGCGCAAGATGGCCATCCTGGGACGCTTGCTTGGGGTACGACTAGCTATCCATCTATTTACTTTCCATTTGATATCTATTCGCTAGCTACCTAGCTGGCTATCCATTTGCTATTTATTTGCTATCTAGCTATCTATTTGCTAGCTACCAAGCTGGCTTTCTATTATCTAGCTACCTAGCTGGCTATCTATTAGCTAGCTACCTAGCTGGCTATCCAGTTGCTAGCTACTGAGCTGGCTATCTATTAGCTAGCTACCGAGCTGGCTATCCGTTTGCTATTTATTTGCTATCTAGCTATCTATTTGCTAGCTACCAAGCTGGCTATCTATTATCTAGCTACCTAGCTGGCTATCCGTTTGCTATCTATCTACCTATTTGCTAGCTACCTAGCTGGCTATTCATTTGCTATTTATTTGCTATCTAGCTGGCTACCTATCTATTAGCTAGCTACCTAGCTGGCTATCCGTTTGCTACTTGTTTGCTATCTACCTATCTATTTGCTAGCTACCAAGCTGGCTATCTATTATCTAGCTACCTAGCTGGCTATCCGTTTGCTATCTATCTACCTATTTGCTAGCTACCTAGCTGGCTATCCATTTGCTATTTATTTGCTATCTATCTGGCTACGTATCTATTAGCTAGCTACCTAGCTGGCTATCCGTTTGCTATTTATTTGCTATCTATTTGCTAGCTACCAAGCTGGCTATCTATTATCTAGCTACCTAGCTGGCTATCCATTTGCTATCTACCTATCTATTTGCTAGCTACCTAGCTGGCTATCCATTTGCTATTTATTTGATATCTATCTGGCTACGTATCTATTAGCTAGCTACCTAGCTGGCTATCCATTTGCTATCTACCTATCTATTTGCTAGCTACCTAGCTGGCTATCTATTAGCTAGCTACCTAGCTGGCTATCCGTTTGCTATTTATTTGCTATCTAGCTAGCTACATATCTATTTGCTAGCTACCTAGCTGGCTATCCATTTGCTATTTATTTGCTATCTACCTAGCTGGCTATCTATTAGCTAGCTACCTATCCATTTGCTATCTAGCTAGCTGCCTCTCTATTTGCTATCTATTAGCGCTCTGGCTAGCTAGCTATGTAGCTGGCTATTTATTAGCTATAAGGCTATCTAGCTAGTTAGCTATCTATTAGTTATATGTTAGCTAGCTTTCTATCTGAGTTACTTCTGGATAGAGTGATTAGCTATCTAGCTAGCTATATATTCGCTAGCTATCTAGCATTCTATTAGCTAGCTTTCTATCTTTTTGAATTATTCCGGGTTGAGTGAACGCTGGCGCATGTGGCTGCCGCTGCTCATCTGCAGAAAAAAACGATCCCGTCCGTGTCCTTGCAGGAGGACGGCGGCGCCCGGGAGGGGGCGCGTGGCCTGGATCTGCGCGCGTCGGGTGTCCCGTCCTTGGACTTCCTGCCGCCCGCCACCCAGCTCGTCCTGGACCCCGCCTCTTTTCCTTTTTCAAATGGAGCGTAAATGTGCGTCGCTCATGCTTTTATTTTGCAAATAAACAGGAAGTGGGCGGACACTGAAAAGTCTTCCATCCTTGTGTGACATTCCGTTGAAAAAGCTGCTATCTCGTGGCTAACTAGCGGCTAACTTCGCAAGCATGCTCCTCTTTAGCGGCCAGGTGAGGATCGGACGTCAACCTGTCCCGTGGCGACCGCTCTCAAAGACGCCTTTCTTGAAGAAAGAGGACAACTCGCACACGGAACGCTTGGACACTGGACGGGCGTCCTGGTCCGACGACTCGGCGGTGGCACTCAGCGGGGAGCCCGCCGACGCTGACACCACCGCAAACACTCCGCGGAGGTAGCGCTAGCAACACAGAGGTGGCGTTAGAGCTCGATGGGGGGGCGGGCGAGACCTCCTCACCTGCAGCTGATTCCTGCGTTCGGCCGCCATTTTTTCGTCCTTGTTTCCAAATATTCTCTTGGGGGGGAACTCCAGGGCGGCCAGCTGCAAAGAGTCATTCAATCTTAAGAACTTCCTGTACCCTCTTTGTTACATGAAGCAGTTCTAGATGAAAGAGGAGAGGATCAAAGCGTCCTTTTCAGCAGTGGATCACAGGGACGTCATGGTGGAACGTGCACGTCTGCTACAGGCTAAATATTGAAAGCTAACACGAAGCTGTAGCATCCATTGACAAAATGTATTCATTCATTCACTCATTTAGTTTTATTTACCCATGTATTCATTTCTTTCCTTATGTGTGCATCTACTTAGTTATTCATTCATTCACTCCTTTATTTTTATTCACCCATGTATTATTTATTTATTCATGCACATATTCATTCATATTCACATTATTCATTCATTCATTTATTTGTGTATTTATTTATTATTAGCTATCGATTGGCTGGCTAGCTAGCTATTTGAGTTACTTCCGGGTTGAGTGAACGCTGGCGCGTGTGGCTGCCGCTGCTCACCCGCAGAAAAACTGATCCTGTGACTGTAAAGTGACCTTGAGAGTTTTGAAAGGCACGTATAAATGAAATGGATTAGAATTATTATTATTAAAGACGTCAACGGTGATGTGGCAAAAGGGGGCGGGGCCTGCGGGGAACGCCCACCTGCGGGTATTTGGACTTGAGGCTGTTGTGCATCTCGCGGAAGCGACTGTAGCGCCGGAACACCGTCCACGTCTCGTCCTCCACGCTCACCTGCGCCACACGCAGGGGGTCAAGGGTCAGCACTTTATAGTAATAATACATTTGATTTCTAAGCGCCTTTCAAAGCTCTCAACGTCAATGTAGTCACAGGATAGGTTTGTCTGTGGGTGAGCAGCGGCAGCCACATGCGCCAACGTTCACTCAACCCGGAAGTTAATAGATAGAAACCTAGCTAGCCAGCTAGTATATGGCTAATAGATAGCCAACAGCTAGATAGCTAGCCACCTAGATAGCTCTATAGTTAATAGCTAGCTAGCTAGTTAGCCAATACACTCAATGTCACTATTAAATACACAGATAGAAAGCTATAAATATATATACAGGAAATAAAGCAGTCACAAAGATAATAGAAAGCACGGAGGAATAAAACTAAGCTAATAGATAGCTAGCTATATGGCTAACAAGCCATCTAGATAGCTAATAGCTAGTTTGATATCTAATGTGCCAGCTAGATAGCAAATAGATAGCAAATCAAGTGCTATCTAGATAGCCAGCTATATAGCTAACTGGATAGCTAGCTTGATAGCCAGCAAGATATAGCTGAAAAGCTAGATAAATAAAAACTGTTTATAAAAAGCTGTTTGCCACATTTCCAGCAAAAATATTTTTATCCACATTTTCCACTAACAATAAATCCCTCAAACTATTTTAACCCGTGTCGGATGTTATCTAAAGTTTATCGTTTTCGCGCTGGCGTTCACTCAGGCCGGAAGTGGCACGGATGGATGGAGAGCTAGCTAGCTCATCGAATGGTAGATAAGCTAATAGCTAGATAGCTTATATGTTTCCTGACTCAAATAGGTAGCTGGCTATATTGCTAATAGCTAGCTAGAAAGCTAATAGATAGCTTGCTAGCTAGATAGCTAGTACAGTGGGGCCTCGGTTTACGAACGCCTTGCCACATGTCGATCGCCTCCAAGGAGTTTTTTTACAGATACAGTAAATTCTCGTTATATCGATATCGGATATATCGATAGTCCCGGTTATATCGATACTATTTCTATGCACGCACGGAGAAAATTACATGCAAACAGGGTCGGATATATCGATAGTCCCGGTTATATCGATATTTTTTCGGACTCCCTTGAATATCGATATAACGAGACTTTACTGTACTTTTGCTTTTTTGAAAAAGAAAAAGACACCACAGGCTCGTGTTCAGCCTAAGAAGACACAAAAGAAAATTACAGTCGAGGAGAAGGAGATCATTGAGAAACACGAACGAGGTGTGCGTTTGTCTGATTTAGCCGCTTAGCGGAGATGCTAAGTCCATTTCAATGTGTATCATTGTGTTCAGCTGATAGAAAAGGCTTGGCATTATGTTACCCTTTGGTCCTTGAAAGCAACATGGAAGAATTTGTGGCCCGCATGCATCCTTGAGAGGGACTTTGAAGGATTTGATCTTCATGACTCTGTTGTTATGGACGACATTGTTTCCATTGGACAGAACATGGGACGCGAAGTGGATGCAGATGACATCGAGGAGCTTGTTGCTGACCATAATGAGGTCCTCAACACACGGGATTTGA